>NC_041217.1:21524836-21530761 GCF_002837175.3 Physeter macrocephalus
CGTGAGCCATGGCCACTGAGCCTGCGCGTCCGGAGCCCGTGCTCCGCAATGGGAGAGGCCACAACAGTGAGAGGCCCACGTACCATTAAAAAAAAAAAAAATTGCACTGTGTATATGTGAAATCCCAAAGGTAAAGCCTGATTTATTGATACCTTTAAGGATTGAAGGCAGGGAAGGGCATGCTCTAATCTAGTTTCTTTCCCTTAATTCAGATAGCCTTTGGCTCCTTTGAGGAAGATAAGCCCAGAGGTGGACATCTGTATCTATTAGAAGCATACTTTTCAGAGGTGCTGGGTGCAGGAGGACGTGATCCTGTTTTTACTGGCTTCTCTCAGAATCTGTACCTTGCAGCCCCTTAGCGTGCATTTGCCAAGAAGGCCCTCTCCCCTTCCTCCCTTCCCTGCTGAGTACAAGTTACACAATCTCAACTTTTCCTCAATACTCCTGGATATAATCAGTCAGTTTCCTGGCACACTTGTACATGTTCTAATATTTAATAACATTTTCTTAAGGAAACCCCTTCTCTGGAATGTTGGAATGCATTCCTGTGCCTCTCCTTTTTTACTGCCTAAAAAAATTTTTTGATAAGGAAGTATTTCATTAGAAAACATAAAGGCTGGTAGGGGCTTTACTTATGCTCTTTCTTTTAGCCTAATTTTCTAGGCTAAATGAACCCTAAATGTGCTAAAACATCAAAAAGTTGTAATGGTTGACATGTTCTCCTTTTTTCCTCTCCTGGGATAATTCATACATGTTTTAGATACGTTAGGTTTTAGAATAGAATCATTGATGAGTGATTTGAGAGTATTTATCCAAACTTTTAGTACCTGTTCTCTGAACCTTATTATGTGCAATTTGGAGTACCACAGTTAAAATTTTAAAGGGGCTGATTAGGGCTTCCCTGGTGGCGCAGTGGTTGCACGTCCGCCTGCCGATGCAGGGGAACCGGGTTCGCGCCCCGGTCTGGGAGGATCCCACATACCGCGGAGCGGCTGGGCCCGTGAGCCATGGCCGCTGGGCACGTGCCGCGGAGCGGCTGGGCCCGTGAGCCATGGCCGCTGAGCCTGCGCGTCCGGAGCCTGTGCTCCGCAACGGGAGAGGCCACGACAGAGGGAGGCCCGCATACCACAAAAATAAATAAATAAATAAAGGGACTGGTGCTCCGCAACGGGAGAGGCCACGACAGAGGGAGGCCCGCATACCACAAAAAAAAATAAATAAATAAAGGGGCTGATTAGAGTTGAGTACATCTTTTTTGCCTGTAAGATACAGAAACAGGAAATTAATGATATAATCTATGTGTGGGGGGGTGATATTCATAATAATACAAAAGAATGATGAGTATTTTGGAGACATTAAAATTTCATGGGTAAGCATGGTTTGGGGGAAAATAGCATCTAAAAAGGCATCATAGGGAGATGATAATGAAAAAAGTGGTGAGAAACAATGGTCCAGAGTATAGATACTTCTCGTATAGTATATAGTGTATAGATAGTACTATAAAGCAGGACCCACCTGTACAGGGTAATTATTATCTCTTAGTTCATATATACTGTACATTTTTATATTCTGGATGCTAACCTACTTCAAATAGCAAAATATCTAATACTGAATAGAAAGCCATGTGATTAAAATATTTAGTTCTTAGCAGTTTTAAAATTTGTTTTTCTTAGCATGCATGAACTTGTCATTTAAAACTAAAACAGTACAGATTTCTTTTTTATTTAGTATACTTATTTTTTTTAGAGTGGTTTTTAGGTTTACAGAAAAATTGAGTGAAAGTACAGAGAATTCCCATATTCTATTCCCACCTCCACCAGATTCTCTATTGCTAACATGTTGTATTAGTGTATATGTTAGTTACAATTGATGAACTAATGTTGTTACATTATTATTAACTAAAGTTCATAGTTCACATTAAGATTCACTTTTTGTGTTGTACAAGTCTATGAGTTTTGACAAATGCATAATGTCATGTATACATCATTACAGTTTCATACAGAATAGTTTTACTGCCTTAAAAATCTCCTGTGGTATGTTAAATGAAAATAAGTCCTTTTTTCTACCCACTTTCCCAGTCTGACTCCAAGAAACTACTGTTAATATTTTCTTGTGTCTTTTCAGAATTGTCTTGCAATTTGACTTTTTAATGAAACAATGAATTTTGGACCTCTTTCCATATAGTACATGTAGTTACTGCATATTTTCCAGTGACAGCAGAGTAAACAATCTGGAAACCTCTTAAAGGAAGGGATTTTTAGTGGCTCTGAGGATCAAGCCCACAATGCATTTGCTTTGGACCAGTGCTCTTAGAATGAGACTGTAAGGTAGCATAGCTAATGCTACACAATAATGCCACTTTGGTATGAAAATTGAATGTTGTAACATATAATTCAAGGTTTTAGGATTATTGAACACATAATAACGTATTATTAACAGGAGATGAAGAAAGTACTCTGACATGTGCATATATGTATTATGTTCACTTCATGAGTACCTTTGTCTAAATAGAAAAGCTTTTACTTAATATTATTCAAAAGAATAATAGTTCCTCATTCTTGATATTTTAAACCTTTAGATAGCTTTCACTTATTATGTGATTAAATGCTTGTCAAAAAAAAGTATTATGTTTTCTCTTTGAAATATAGAGCTTGAAAAAAAAATGTCAGTCAGTCAATGAGCTTGTAAGGATGTTTCAGGGAAAAAAATCAGGCATCACTTTAAGCTTTCCCATAAAATTATAAGAGTATTTGCCACGGAAAAATATTTCTGGAGATTCCTGCATGATAAATTCTTGATATGTATTACTTTTAGATATCAAAGATATTTAGATTTAGATATTAGGTATTGTTCAATTGACCTAGTAGACGTTTAAAACTAGTTATGAAAGAAAGAGAACTTAGTGACAAATCAAATAAGTAAATGGACTTTTTGCTATTTTCTGTTTACCATTTCACTGAATGGAAATTAGCACCCTTTATTAGAAAACCAAGTGTTGAATTTATTTTCCTTGACTTCCTGTATTTTTCTTACCTTTCATATGCATCATTGAATAATTTGGTAATATGAACTTTTGATGAATCATTTAATTTACACTCATGTTCATAGCAACATTATTCATAATAGCGAAAAGAAGCAACCCAAGTGTCCATCAGTGGATGACTGGTTAAACAAAATGTGGTATATACATACAGTGGAATATTATTCAGCCTTAAGAAGGAAGGAAATTGTGACACATGTTACAACGCAGATAAACCTTGAAGACATTATGCTAAGTGAAATAAACCAGTCACAAAAAGGCAAATAGTATATGATTCCACTCATATGAGGTAGCTAGAATAGTCAAATTCATGGAGATAGAAAGTAGAATGGTGGTTTCAGGGGGCTGGAGGAAGGAGAAAATGGAGAGTTATTGTGTTTTGTTTTGTTTTGTTTTTTTTTGCGATACGCGGGCGTCATGGAGATAGAAAGTAGAATGGTGGTTTCAGGGGGCTGGAGGAAGGAGAAAATGGAGAGTTATTGTGTTTTGTTTTGGTTTTTTTTTTTGCGGTACGCCGGCCTCTCTCTGCTGTGGCCTCTCCCGTTGCGGAGCACAGGCTCCGGACGCGCAGGCTCAGTGGCCATGGCTCACGGGCCCAGCCGCTCCGCGGCATGTGGGATCTTCCCGGACCGGGGCACGAACCCGCGTCCCCTGCATTGGCAGGCGGACTCTCAACCACTGCACCACCAGGGAAGCCCGAGAGTTATTGTTTAATGAGTTGTAGAGTTTCATTTTTACAGGATGAAAAGTTCTGGACATTGTACACAGTGTGAATGTACTTAACAATACTGAACAGTACACGTAAAAATGGTTAAGATGGTAAATTTTATAGGTATATTTTACCACAATTAAAAAATTTTTTAAAAGCCATTTAAAGATAAACACATACAACTAATTTTGTCCAATGGAATAGTCTAGCAAGAAGTAGAGAAGTCTAGAAGTTTGAGAGACTTTTCCTAAGAATGTACTGTCACATTTCCTAAATATTTGGGAATATGTTACTGATCCAAACTGCTAAGGCAGTGCAGACTGAGAGAATTATTTTGGTAATTATTGTCTGCTCTTAAAAGGATTATAGACTTAAACCTTTAAAAAATTTCTGTATAAAAGTTTTCTTTTAAATGCCATTTGACCATTTATTTGTATCCATTAGTTTTGTGTGCATGGTTTCTCCGATTTAAATAATCTAATCTAGAGATTATAAGGCTAAGTAGATATAAGGTCAGGTTAGAAAGAAGATACCTATATCAAAATGCTAAGATGCAGATTGAAAAGTATAGCCTACCCACAACAAAAATTTGAAGATGTAAGAGCAACCCTTAAGTCTGCTTCAGAGAAAAGAGGCAAATCGCGTGCTTCAAATTACTCCTGCTCATTTTTCTCAGAGTGATCAAAATTATTTGATAACAGAAAACAGTATTAGTTTCTTTTAAGTTTAGCCACCAGAGCTAGGCTTTCATTTCCAACATTCTTTAATCAGCTGCTGGGTTCTGAGAGAAGAGTGAGGAGAAAAATGTGTTTGGATATGCTTGTCCGTCCACATCACCAGCCTTCGGCTTTTATTTGCAGTATGTTTAGAAGGGTTCTTTAAAAAGTGATGACAGCAACAAAACCACATTACTGTGCAACAAAACCACATTACTGTGCATAGTTATACCGTTTAGTTAAATACTATATACTATATCACATTTTCTTTAAATTCTTAATAAATGCAAGAGTGAGCAGAGTACCTGATTAATCTTGGGTCCCAGATTTTATCTTATTTATCTTTGTAACTCTAACACCTACCCCAGTGCTAGGCAAATAAGAAGCTATTAATAAATGTTTGAATGAATGAATGACTGATGAATATGTACTCCTTTGTGATTTGGGATAAATATCATTTTCATCTGTAAATCTTTCTTTTATAAATATGTTTCATTTGTTTTGCCGAGATGTTTGACTCCTTCCTTTTGAGTTCTATAAATGTCGGTCAAGTAAAGTTGGCGACAGTGTTGTCAGATCTTCAACATCCTTACTGATTTTATGTCTGCTTATCCTATCAATTATTGTAAAAGAAATATTGAAGTTACCAAATAGAAATGTGAATTTGTCTATTTCTTTTTTCAATTCTATCCCATTTTGCTTCATATATTTTGAATCTCTTTTTTTATGTGCATACATATTTAGGATTGTTATGTCTTTTTGATGAATCAACCCCTTTATCATTATGTAGTGTTCCTCTTTACCCCTGGCAATATTCCTTATTCTGAAGTCTACTTTGTCTCATTTTAATAAAGCCAGTCTAGCTTTCAGTAAGGAAGTAAATAAAAATGAAAGCTTACTTAGCTTTTTTAAAGTAATTTTCTTTTGTGATAGGATTCCAACAACTAAATAAAAGTATATTTAACAAAAATGTATATATATAGTGTTTACTTTGTGCCTTGTACTGTTCTCTGTAAGTCATGTAAAACTCATGAAAACCTATGAGGCGATTATTATTATTGTTATTATTATCATCATTCCCTTTACATGGGAAAACTGAGACACAGACAAGATAGGTAACTTGCTCAAAGTTTTCCAGCAAGTAAGTATCTCAGCTGGGATTTGAACCCATGTCTGGATTTCAGAGTCTGTTTTTAACCACCACACTAAGCAGACAGCTCTAAAAATTATTTCCATCTCCCCAGGAAGACTGCCCATACTAGTGAGCTTATCTTATTATTTATAGTAAATTTTGTTAAAATAGAAATTTTCTAACAGTAGTATTCACTGTACTTATCATCAAGCTTATTTAATGAGTATGCTGTGTTTTTTTTGGTTTGTTTTTTTTTTTTGCGGTACGCGGGCCTCTCTCTGCCGTGGCCTCTCCCGTTGCGGAGCGCGGGCTCCGGGCGCGCCGGCTC
>NC_041217.1:21530911-21548307 GCF_002837175.3 Physeter macrocephalus
TCTCTGCCGTGGCCTCTCCCGTTGCGGAGCGCAGGCTCCGGACGCGCAGGCTCAGCGGCCATGGCTCACGGGCCCAGCCGCTCCGCGGCATGTGGGATCCTCCCGGACCGGGGCACGAACCCGTGTCCCCTGCATCGGTAGGCGGACTCCCAACACTGCGCCACTAGGGAAGCCCAACAGTATATTAATTTAATGAGGTTTCAAAGTACTGACCCATCAAAAATCTGCCATTATTATTTCATTTATAGTTAATAAATTGATTTATTTATATTTAATAAATGTTAGAAATTGTTAGAAACTTAAGGTGCAGTGTGCCTTCCCTGAATTTATTACACTATGGTAGCTCGTATTTATTGACATGTTACTTTCAAAGACTTTTAATCTCTCTACTTGATAGAATGATAAACTTCATTAATTTCAACTAATTGGGGAATCTATGTGAATCCAAAATAGTGTAAAAAAATACAGAGTGATTTTTAAAGAAATGCAATTTTATCACTGTAAACACTTCATCTAAAATTATACTAACAAAGTATTCCCAAGTGGAAGATTCTGGGTGGAAGTTCTTCAAAGAATAAATAACAGTAACTTATACTTAGTTCAGGTGCAGATATATAGGTACCTCTGAAATACTGAGATTATTTTAAAATGTTTCTTTCAAAAGTTTTAGCTTTTATTACATGAATCTTACTTGTGCTATTTGCTTGCCAAACCATTTCTTTATAGATTAATCTATTGCAAATTCTTAATATGGTATATCTTGTAAAACCTTGTTTAGTGATCCATATCCCCACTGAGATTAGAATAAAACATGGAAATAAGGCAGAGGAGAGATCTTCTCTAATGATTGCAGAAGGAAAGAAGAAAATCTCTTTTGAGCACTGGTAAAAAAACAAGAACCAAAGACTCAACCATTACAGCTAAAAGGAGTGATTAATAAGTAATAAACCAAAAGGGAAGGCATCTGCTTGTTGAGTTCTATAAAAGTCCAGACTGAAGGTCAAGAAGTGTTAAATCGGAAATTGCAATCAAAAAATGACAGAGAAAAATGAAAAGGTGCTGGAAAAGAAGGATGAGATTAATAGTGGTGGCTGTAGCAGCTAAGATAATTAGATGTTGGGGAGGTCCAAAGCAGGTGCCACTTCACAGAAGAGCCATCATCAAAAGGAGCCAAAGCAGCAGCAAAAGCAGATAAATGGTGTCACTGTCATGGTTTCTGCCGAAAATATTGGTGTATCACACCCCTGTTGAGGTGTGGTTTCGGGGCTAGGAAAGAAGCCCAGGGAATTGCAGTAGCTCTTAAAGTGCTATCTTTTTACATGCTAAACATTCATTTCAAGAATATATCTGGAACAGCCCATTCTCTACTCATTATTTTTGTATTTTTAAAGTAGCATTTACACATTTGTTCCCTAAAATCTTGTCAAACCAGTGTTCTTACCAGGCTTTAATAGACGTGATGTGTTGAGATTTCCTCCAAATCCTTTTTACTTCCTTTGATACTTTATATTCCTCTGTGGTATAAGAAAAATAGTAAAGCATAGTGTAGTATCACCCATTTTGTAGAAATGGGGAAATCAAAGAGAAGGTTAACTGGCTTTTCAAGGAATGGAGGGAAGGAGGCTTTCAAATGTAGCTTAGAAACCAGGAATTTGGTAAATGTGCTGCCGAAGGGAGCACAGGAGTTTGGTATTTTTATAGGGAAAAAATATTATGGCTAATTGAGCAGACTTTCTGAATTTAACTTTTTAATGCTTGATTCTACACTTAAGTATTAAATCTTTCAAGTATTATTTATATCAGTACTAACTAATCTGCCTTTCATTATATAATGGATAGCTGATCCAGCCTTTCCTTTTAAGAAAAACCTTGATATATTAGATCGTTAAAACAAATTCTAACATTTGGTGTTCATTAGTGTTGTAACCGAAACAAAAACATTTTAATGGTTGATCCCAGAGTATTCTGAAGTTAGTATAAGTTTGTTGGAAAGGTATTTAAGCTATATAGTATCAGTTGCAAATAGGCCATGAGCCAATTTTCAAAGCTGTTTCTAAGTAAGACATTGAGTATGTCAGAATGCAAAAAATACATAATGTGGCACCGTGCCACGTGGCAAGGAAACAGTGAAACAATTACAGTGGGATTTGTATTGATAATTCTATTTCTAAGTGAGTAGTTTGAGATATTGTGAAGCAGAGTTTAGAATAACTACCCAGTGTGTTCAACAATTGCTTTATTTTAGTTGTTTGAAAGAGGTATTTTGAATATAAAGAAGAATGAGAATTGCTGGACAAACTTCAAGCTCAACATTTAGGGTTTATAGCTAATTGACCTGGCTAAAAGTGGGATGCTTCAACTTTTTGACTGTACATTTCAAGAAAACTGCTAATTATCATTTATCTATCAAGGTAAAATAATGACTTTCTGTAATCTAGTGACTAAAAAGGTAAAATTTTCACTGAAGATACCTTACTGCTTGTTTTTGGCTGGCCAACGAGTTTGGCAAAAGAATACTCAAATAATTTACTTTGCTTGTGGTAAATGCCGAAGAAAGGCACAGTTAATGTTACATGGACATTCAAAATTGACTTTGCACTTCGTTTGCCATTCTAAGGCAAAGAAAAGAAATGGAAGACAGAATGATTAGATTGATACAATCTAATAATTTATATGTGTGTTTTGACATTTAACCATAGACATTATTGCTTGCAAGAACTCTTTTTTAAAAAAAAATCAGGTTATTTTTTATTCAAAGTTGTTTTCATTAGTGTAATTTTTCAATGTAAGATAAAAGACAAAAATGACATAACTATTAGATCTGTTTTCAACAAGTGTTTCTGAAACGTGTAGATTTGCAGTGTTATTCACATTACTACAATAACATTACCTAACACAGTCCGTTATGAGTTTCTGGTTATTTAAACAACATGTTTAGGTTGTTTTGAATTATTTTCATTATGACTGTGAACTGATTTGTTTTTTTGTGTGTATTTGTGTATTTTGGCTTTATCTGGACGTCAATTAGATAGTTTAATGCCAATTCTATCATAAGATAATTTTGAAGCCTTACTCTTTACTTTTTTTTCCCTTCTCCGGTATACTTTTTGGTTGGAAATACGTTTTGGGATGTAGTATTTGGAATGTATGAATCACTTGGCATGCTTCAATATTTAGAATAATTTATGATGAAGCTGAATTTCCAGTGACTAGTCGGTATCCTTTGATATTTTTACTTAAGTAAGCTGTAAATTTGTCAGGTTGAATTTATAGGATACTTTGAAAAAATGTTGGTTTTCTACCAGTTTAATTTTTAATTTTGAAAAAATTTCAACTCATTTAAAATAAAGTTTTAATTTTTAGTTTATTACCTTGTTTTTTTGTGTTGGTTTATTATTTATTTTGTTCTCAATCCACACGGTAGAATCTTGCTCTTAGAATAAAATGTCATTAGATCCAAATAGGCTTGAGTAATTTTTAAAATCATCCTAGTGATACTTTTGTAATTTTCTGTTTTTACCCCTGGCAATATTCCTTATTCTGAAGTCTACTTTGTCTCATTTTAATAAAGCCAGTCTAGCTTTCAGTAAGGAAGTAAATAAAAATGAAAGCTTACTTAGCTTTTTTTAAAGTAATTTTGTTTTGTAATAGGATTCCAACAACTAAATAAAAGTATATTTATTTTTTTTTTTGAGCCTGTTGTTTTGAGTGAATGTTGCCTTCTGATTGTTTCCGTCTATGCTAGCCAGTATGATTTGTATGTAGAGTAAGAGCAGTGGGTGTTCATTAGGAAGAAAAAAGATAGAAGGTGGGTCGACTTTTTTGGAAAGCATTTTTTTTTTTTTGCGGTACACGGGCCTCCCACCGCTGCGGCCTCTCCCGTTGCGGGGCACAGGCTCCGGACGCGCAGGCACAGCGGCCATGGCCCACGGGCCCAGCCGCTCTGCGGCATGTGGGATCCTCCCGGACCGGGGCACGAGCCTGCGTCCCCTGCATCGGCAGGCGGACTCCCAACCACTGCGCCACCAGGGAAGCCCTGGAAAGCATTTTCAATGATGTAAACATTGACATACTAATAAAATCAGAATGTCATTTTTATGATGATGAATAAGTATAGGTAACAAGTATGGGAGAGTTTAAGAACTATTGTCAGAAAAAAAAAACTATTGTCAGTTTCTGACACTCTTCTAGTCAAAGGTTCAGTAAAGCTGGAAATCTGTAAAGCTATAAGAGGATATGATCTCTCATTTTCTGATTATGATAAATATCACTGTGTTTTATGGGTAATGGCTTATATATTTTTTATTTTTTATTTATTTATTTTTAGTCTTTTAAAAAATTTTTAATTTATTTTTGACTGCGTTGGGTCTTTGTTGCTGCGTGCAGGCTTTCTCTAGTTTCGGCAAGCGGGGGCTACTCTTTGTTGCGGTGCGCGGGCTTCTCATTGCGGTGGCTTCTCTTGTTGTGGAGCACGGGCACTAGGCGCGTGGGCTTCAGTAGTTGCAGCACGCAGGCTCAGTAGTTGCGGCACATAAGCTCAGTAGTTGTGGCTCGTGGGCACTAGAGCTCAGGCTCAGTAGTTGTGGCGTACGGGCTTAGCTGCTCCACGGCACATGGTATCTTCCCGGACCAGGGTTCGAACCAATGTCCCCTGCATTGGCAGGCAGATTCTTAACCACTGCACCACCAGGGAAGTCCCTTGTATATATTTTAGATTACTTTTAAAAATAGATACCATAAGCACATAGTACAAAATTCAAAAGAAATAAAGGTAGAATATCAGTCTCTCTAACCTTGCCCTTCAGCCAACCAGTTCCTCTCCTTGGAGGCAGCAGATGATACCAGTTTCTTAAATATCTTTCCAGAGACTTTATGCAAGTACAAGCATATATGTAATGTGTGCTTGTATTTTATTTTACAATTTATTATCCAAATTGTAGTACACTAAAAACAGTGTAATATCCCCTTTTTCCTTTTTCCCTATTTAACAACATATCTTGGAGATCATTTATTTGAGAGGTGTTAATTGAGTGAGGATGAATTGGATGGAGAGTAAAGATGAGGCTAAAGCTTATGGTTCCAGGAAATAGTATGGCCTGTGACCAGGACTGGACTACAGGACAAGGAAAAGGTTTATGATGAATGGACAAGGATTCTATTTTCACACTATTGAATTATGTGATAGCAGGACATTTAGTCCTTGTCCACATGCACACATGTTGGGGCACAGCCAGATTCTTAGAACATTTCTTTCTTTAACCCACTGTAATTAGTTTTCTATGTGTTACATAGTCTCCATTATGTTAATTTTTATGGCTTCACAGTTTTAAAGTTTTGTAGTGAAGCTACTGTATCTGCTGTATAAAAGAATGATTTGGATTTCTCTGGTAGTCCAGTGGTTAGGACTCTGCACTTCCACTGCAGAGGGCGTGGGTTCGATCCCTGGTCGGGGAAGTTCCGCATGCAGCGCAGTGTGGCCATAAATAAATAAATAAATAAATAAATAAATAAAATGCTGAGAGAAGAGGCTTAAAAAAAAAAATGAAAGCACGATTTAAAAATTGTTGCCATGTATTTCTCTCCTGTTTCCATCACAACATAGCCACTAATAAAGTTATCTTTCAGTTTTTGTCTAGATATGCAGACATATCATACTTTTCACGTAAGTAAGATTGTGTTATTTTTATTTATTTTGATGCCCAAATTATACTAGGAATGGCCAATGAAAACAGGCTACTTCAAAGCTGACTCTTGTGTCCTTTTGACATGTCCCTGTGATTGAGCCCTTTCTTATATTCTTTCATAACAAAATATTCTAGGCTCATTTTGTACTTGCCCTGCCTAAGCCCTGTACTCAGGCATTTCTCCAAGTAGCTCTGGCTCTTTTTAGTGGAGAATGGTATTTAGAAACAAAGATCTAGATACTAACATTGCTTTTAGGTCCTGTCAGCGGACAGAGGCCTCATTGCTTTTAGGTCTTGTCAGCAGACAGAGCTTGGAAATTATATATAAATGTGTGGGTATATACACACAGGTATATATATAGAACATACGTATCTATACTTATTTTTATATCAATTCATCTATATAAATAACCATGAGTTTATACCTATACCTTTAATTGTAATCCAGTATCATGGGTTTTTCCCCCTAGGCTTTCCTCTTTCCATGTTAGGAAACCTGTCTTCCATTGACTGCAATATATTTACTTATTTGCTCATTTCCCTTATATATCACAAATCTTCTGGCTACAACTGGCCAAATTTTTGCTCCAGGACATGCTGACTCTTCTCTCCCCAGCAGCTGTGCCCAGCCCAGGGGAAGGGAAAAACGATGAAAGAGAAGGGAGAGGGAGGAAGGTCCTCCTAGTGAATTTTGGCTCAATTATTCCATTGGATAAAAAGAACTAAAGGAAGAAAGGAGCCATATCGAATTTTAAACTTGAGAATAGTAAATCTCTCTTTAAAAAAAAGTTGTTTCTGGCTTTCATATCACTTTTTTTGCCTTTTATTTTAAACATTTTAATCTTTAACCTACCTAAGATTTGGGGGGGGTTTATTCTAGGATCTAATTATATTTTGTTTTCCCAAATGGATAGCTAGTTATTCCAACATTAATATTGACTAATTTATCTTTTCCCCGGTGAGTTGAAATGCTGTCTCCATAGGATTCTGTTTTACGTTGTTCTATTTCTGTACTTTTATGTTCTATTTATATGTTTGTTTCTTCCATTGCATGCCTGATAGTGGGGTAGTGTAATAGTACTTCATAGGGTGATTGTGAGCCTTAAATGAGAATTGCATATAAAATGACTAGATGCCAGCCATATAGTAGAAAGTAGCAAATACATATTAGCCATTATTGTAATTATCATCTCAATGTAAAAGGAATTAATTTTTAAAATAGTAGGGGAGTAAATTGCAAAAAAAGGGAAAAAGTATAGTAAGAAATACTGGCATTTCTTTTTTTCCATAAAAACTTAGAGCACCTCATTTTTTATACTATGCTTATAGAAATGTCAAGAGCTCATTCTGTTTATACAGATAAATTATATTAAAAAATGCAACCAAGATTACATGATGTTTATTCAGGATTATAGGTGTTCTAGATTACAAGCTCTTTGAGGGAAGAGACTATGTCTTATTTCATTTAACAAATGTTTACTGAGCACCTCAGTATGCCAGGCCCTGAGCATAAAACAAGGCACATCAACCTTGAGCAACTCACAGTCTAGTTGCAGAAACAGTCATATAAACAAACAAATACAAATAATGTGAAAAGTGTATACACACACACACACCAATGTTTTTAGCTGCCTTCCACTGATGTGGAAATACTTAGAACTGCACACATTCACTGAGACATTTTCCTACACACAGGGATGGGATGATGAGAATATTTAAATAGTGTTTTTATGCTACCTTCCCATGAACTGTTTCTCAAAGTACAAATTTGTCCCCGACCCCCTACCCCCTAATCCTTGTACAATACCAATGACAAAGAAGGTGAAAAGCCACATTTTTGGAATGCTTCTTTTGTATATTTTCTGCTTTTAAAGATATTAACTCTATGTAGTCCCTATTTTATCCTGAATAGTGAATGCATATACTGTACTACATATTAACAAAATGATGGTGATTTCAGTACCTCATTCTAACACTATTTTCTCTGAATGCTTCCTCTAGTTCTGTGACTAAAATTATGTAATTAATTTATAGTTTTGTAGGATCAAGTTGATGCATTGTAAAATCTAAGCATCTGTTCTATATATGTTCCACACCTGTGACAAGATGATTTTCACCATTCACTTATAAAAGAGAAACACAGTTTTAGGAGAGGGTACCCCAGCTTTGAAGCATACGTTCTATTTTTTGCTTGGTAATCATGTGAAAAATACCAATTACTGAAACTCTGAGACGAATGTAGTTACTTGGAAACCTAGGATTCATACCAAAAAGGCCCTCTAAATCAAAACCATACTGCGATGCAGTGGACCAAATCTGTATAACATAAACCTTTCAAGACCAATGTAGCTAAAAAATATATCCGTGATTTGGGAAGGCAGCTTTAACAAAACAGTATTGTTAAAAATAACTAAAGTGAAACAGCTGGCAACCAATCTGACAAACATGGACCATGCCAGGAAGCTGTGGAACTCAAACCACCATAGTGAGTATTCAGAGTAAATATTAGTGGACTGTTAACAGGCTGTATTTCTTTACAGTTTTGATAATCTTTTAATGCATTTGAAGTATTTTGACAAGTGGAATTACGGAATTTCCAAAGATTAAAAACCTAAATAAAAGTACCATTTCAGTTGAAATGAAAATCATGACACACATGTTATATGGCAATTGTCTCTCAGTAAAGTTGGGATAAAAAAGAAACTCATGACAATTTCAGATCTTGATGAGAGTGTAATTTAGATTTTGGTATAGTGTCTATTAAGAAAGATAATGTATCCTGGTGTCACCTTCATTATTAGAAAATTGTCTTCAGGAGGAATACAAATAGGAGAGGTCTAGGCATGCCTTTCAAGTGTCAGAAAGACAGGCTGGATAGTGGGCATTGCTATAAAAATGTAGAGACTGGCTTTGGGAGCAAACAACGGGTCTGTTTAAATCCTAGCTCTGCTGCTGGTCCATTGAACGGTATAGTTAACCTTTCTGTGCCTCAGTTTCTTGAGCTGTGAAATGTATAAAATAGATCGCCTATGGTAGTTGTGAGATTTAAGTGAGTAAATACATGAAAAATGCTTACTGTGTTATTTGCACTCCAGCAAGACTTGGTAAATGCTGGCCACAAAATTCAATGTAAGCAGACATCCTCCCCTCGTGCAGTTTTGCTCCAACTTTCTTCTCTCCTCTGCTTACTCTCATTTTTCCCCTTTCTCTTTAGTTTTCTAATTTTCCCACTTCTCTTTCTACTCTACTCGCTCCCATGTTGTTCACTCTTTCTCTCTTTCTTTTAACTCTCTGTTTTCTCCCATTTTACCCTAAGTTTCTATTATCTTTAGAAATTTCCCAATTCCTGTTACTTTGTCTGACAGGCCCAGTGGGCTACACTTTCTACCCTTCATAGGCCTTCCTGTATCTCTGCCTCAGGGGCTCTTAACCTGAGATCTTTGAATGCCCTTCAGAGGGCCTAAAGAACCCCTGAAATCATATACAAAATTTTATGAAGACACATTCTTTAAGGGACAGTTTCCCTAGTTCTTTACCAGGGTTTCAGAGGGTTTCACAAATTCTCCAAGGTTGAAAACCATTGCTCCATGGGATATAACTACCCTCCCTCCCAGATGATTTGTTGGGCCTTTTTGCCGTTTGCCTCACTGGTATTAGGGTACCTCTCTACATATGGAAAGGTGCTCACTACTTTGTTCTCTATACTCAGAGTACATGAGATTTGTACCATAGTATTTATTATAAAGGAACTTAATTCCCAAGTTATTCATTAATTGTTGCATACTGTGTTGTGATTTCATATTTGTATGCATCAGCTTTGTTTTTAAAAATGTTAGTGGTTTTAGAAATACAACATTATGTATTCCATAAAATTATTTTCGCTATTTCAAATATTCATGACAAAAATGGCCAGCTTAATTTAAAACAAAGTAGATATTTCTCAATTTAATTTTATTTTTTTTCCATTTCTGGAAACAAAGCACTCAATATTTTAGAAGCTAATTGTACAGTGAAAAAACAGTTGGAATCAGTTATAAATTCACCAGGAAAAAATCCCCAATTGACAGCATTTTGGGTTTCTTTTAAGCCTTTGAAGGAAGGCATGTCAACTATGACAAAACAGTAATGTAGACTTTTGGTATTTTTTTTTCTAGTTGGTCAAAGAGGCAAAGTTGTTTTCTTAACTAAAATCGTCATTCACGTGAATCATCGTGACAGCCTGAAAAATTTAGAACTCCTCTAGGAAAAGGAGATACCCAAGTATCACATTCTTCATATGTCTTATCATGTGTAAAAGTCTAGAGAAGAAAAATATTCCTTTGAAAATAGTGCTTCTTTCATCTCTGTGCTGATAATTCTGACCTCAAAAATAAAATGCCCATTTTCAAAGGCTTTGATTCTACTGGGGAGAAATCAAGCCAAATTAACAAACACAAACCCCGTGGCCCCATCTTTTTAAAAAAATCCTGGTAATGAATCCTGGCTTAGCTAAGTGCCGTAACTGTGTGGAGCTTAGCTAACACAGTGCTGTATTCATACGTGACAAAAATAACTTGAGTGCCTAGGCAGGTGCTAGGATCTGGGTGTACAGTACTAAACATGGCACCTAAGGTTCTTGCCCTTAAGAAGAACAAATATATATATATGTGTGTGTGTGTGTATATATATGTATATATATATATACACACACACACACACATATATATTTGCATATGCGTATATATGCATATGCATGTATATATGTATACATACTGTATATATTCATATACAAATAGTGAAGAACAAATATATATATATGTGTGTGTGTGTGTATATATATGTATATATATATATACACACACACACACATATATATTTGCATATGCGTATATATGCATATGCATGTATATATGTATACATACTGTATATATTCATATACAAATAGTGCAAAGTGCAGTGAAGAAATGAGTAGGGCCTGAGGAGGGAGTAAATTTTGCTTTATAATGCCAGCTGCCAATCGTTATTTGATAGAAAAAGTAGAGCCTTTCACTTAGTGTTGATTAATCTGTTTTCTGTGTTTTAATAATAAAGTTGATGGCAGGCCATGATTTTTGGCTGTTCCACAGAGAAGGAGCTCTAGTAATCTAAAAATTTTTTGTACCTTGAAACATAAAATTTGCTCTGGAAATGAAAACATGTAGATATATATGCAAGATATGTTGACCACAGCCTATATGGGGGAGTAAAACTGGAAGAGCTTTATTATTTTTCATCACTGTGTTTCCCTTACTAGTAGATCCTTTAACAAGGCTGAATCATAGAAACTGATGTCCTAGAGTGCCTGTTTTGGAGATAGCTCTGAACACTGGGCTCTAAGGAATAATTTTAATATTACCAAAACTAATCTGACCCTTTCACTTTTCAGGTGATAAAGTGGAGTGCTTTAGTGCCCTCCTTTTAGTTGACTAGAGGAGGATCTTGCTGTGGAACCTAAGTATTCTGATCCACTGTTTGTTTGTTTGTTTCACTGTAAACGGCTTCCCAGAAGACTGTGCCTTGAAACCTGAGTGTTAAAGAGATGAGTGGGGGTACCCAACTTCTTGAGATGCTCAAGATTTGGGGGACTAGGGGAGTGGCTTCTCTAGAGCGCTAGCAATTCTGTTTGTTTCCTGGGGAACTGAGGCAGTTCAGTCTAAATAATTTTCAAACTTGTCTTGGGAGCTTAAGAGTCCCTTAGAGAACCCTCAGGATTCTCAATGGGAGTAGGTTTATCAAGAAGGGAGAGGTCTCTGCTGCTCTCCCCTTCTCCTCTCACTTCCCTTAACTAGGGGACTCCTACTAGATACAAAGCAAAGCAAAGAACTTGAAAATAAAAGCAAATTCTTTGTCATAGAACCCTCCTGAGTTAGAGGGTTTGTATACCAACGCTTGAAGATTCCATATGAAAAGGAACCTCATCAGGACCTTTCTCCTGGTCTCCCCTGTTCTTTTCTCCTGACATTTCCTCCTCTGCCCCTCTCCTCACACAGCCATTTTGTACCAAGGGAAGTAAGGAAAATACAACACTTGAACTTTCCACACTGTGGAGCTGTATAATACTGTTTAGAAATGATAGATGTAAACAATTAATATTTGAAAGCCCTGAAAGTTATGTTTTTAATTATCTAATTAAACGGGAAAATATATTATCTTCATTAAGAGGAATATATGTGGAAGTAACCAACACACTGAACTATTTAGAAAGCAACATATTTTAGCCAGTAATGAGTCCTAACTTTCACAGGATTAGCGCATGGAAATCGTTATTATGTACTGGTAGATAGATCCACGTCACCATACTTCTTAAATCAAGGGTGAAGTCCTCATTATATCAGGGCATTCTGCTTTTCACAATTAATCTTAGTTGGTTGCTAAGTGCTTTCCATGCTTAATGAAACAAAATATAGAGAGATGACTTGCTTAATTTTGCAGTGTAAAATGCTTCCCCCTTTTTATTTCAAAACGTGTTTTTCTCCCTACCTTTTGAGCATATTTTGACTTATTCAAATTTTGCATAATATTAAGAGTACCATAATTTATAAGCTATAATAATAGTATATGATTTGAATGCTTCCTATCTAATGTGCCTGGAATTTTTCTCCAATTATAGGAGAGGCAAGACCATCACTCTCCAGTTTCAAAAAAAAAAGAATGCAGCTGCTTGCAAGGGGAAAGCTAAACTAACAGAACATTTAATATTTTGAAAAATATGTCCTGGGGGAAAAGGCTTTTCTGTTCAAAAAGATATTAAATTATTTAGCTTGGCGGCTCCAGGGTGTGAATATTTTGAGCCCCATCACTGTCATTTATTTTTTGTTGAGTTCAGTTGGAAAAATTGAAAACTATTCTGACATGCAGTCCTTTATTAGATCTCATATAAACTTTGGGCTGCAACTGCCTACACATTACTGTGATCTGCATAGGCACATTCCATTTTTAGTGGATCAGTGTTTAATTTTCAAAATTCTCAGCAAATAGCAGAGCTGCAGCCAAAAATTCCTCCACTGAGATTCCTTCCGGCCCAGATGAAACTAATAGTTCCAGGCTGTGTTGCTGTCATTCATTACTAATCCAGGTATGGCTGCTTACTGTGTTTAATTTTCGTTTTCTGAACTTAAAGGCAGTGTTTGACTTTTTCCCATGAGAAGCCAGTGATAATGTGCCTGAAATTCCAGCAACTGGAGATAGTGGGCCTTTTTCACACTGACATAACTAGGCTTTGTTTTAGGGCTAGTATAGTTATGACCTTGATGATAGACATAATAGAATGGAAGACAGGCTTACAGTAGGGTATTAAGGAAAAATAAGGATGTATTAAGGATTTGCCTCAAGTTTTTGAAGTTGGTGTCATAGATAGCAGCTGTTTCCTACCACAAAATATCCTTTGATGCTGCTTGCCATTTTGGGACAGAATGTTGAATTGGATAGACAATATGTTTTCATTTTTCTTAGAATTCTTGTTACAAAATTAGTAGAACTTTCAGAAATATTCAAAATGTTATCACCAGTTATCATTTTGTTAAAGTCAGAATCATGTTGCATGTTAACCTGTTTTAATTGATACTTAAAAACAGTGTGTAGGGCTTCCCTGGCGGTGCAGTGGTTGAGAATCTGCCTGCCAATGGAGGGGACACGGGTTCGAGCCCTGGTCTGGGAAGATCCCACATGCCGCGGAGCAACTAGGCCCGTGAGCCACAACTACAGAGCCTGTGCGTCTGGAGCCTGTGCTCTGCAACAAGAGAGGCCGCTATAGTGAGAGGCCCGCACACCGTGATGAAGAGTGGCCCCCGCTTGCCACAACTGGAGAAAGCCCTCGCACAGAAACGAAGACCCAACACAGCCAAAAATAAATAAATAAATAAATAAATTTTAAAAAAAGAAGAAGAAAAAAAACAGTGTGTATAATATAAAGATCATAGAATTTGGAATTGGATAATGTTCTGGCTTTATCTCTGCTGGATCTGTGACCTTAGGTTAGTGATATAAGATCTCTGAGTCTCAGTTTTTTCATTTATAAAATGGGATAATAGATTATAAAGTTGGTTTGAGGATTAACAATATGGTAGCTATAAAGTACCTATATAAGGGCCAAGGCATATCTGGTACTCAGCAAATGGTTGATTATATATTTATTATAAATTATCTCTGTCCAGTCTGTCCACCTGCCCACCCACGTGCCTATCTACTTATATTTATCTTCTAGTTCTTTTTTAGGCCTCCCATTTTTTGTTAATTCAGCTCTATTCTGTTGAAATTTAAAATATGAAAATATTCATATTTTCATAAATGAAAATAAATAAATATGGAAAATGGATAAATGAATCCATTTATCCATTGAATAAAAAACAAAAGGTTTGCTGGCTATCCCCCGAAAGGCTTGTAAGGTTGTACTATTTTAGTGTGACTTTGGTCTGGTGGTGTGTCAGCATCCTAAGTGTAGATATGTCTCCTGAGGAGACTTTACCAAGGTCATAGCCCAATGTATATGGAGTTACTACCTGCTAAAAGGAATAAATTGGATGAGTTTTCTAGCTATCACTGGAGTATACCTGTGTAAGAAGCCATCATTATCAGGAGATTTCCTGAAGAGCAAGGGGATGTAAAGAAGGGGAGTTGGTTGTAGGATTCAGATATTTAGCAGTAAAGGTAAATATGGTAGATTGACCACATGCTCCATTTTCTGCTCCCCACTGATATGACTGTAGTCTAATGGAGAGGTGAAAACAGTAGACAAAAGTTGAACAGAATTTTGGAAGATAGAAAGTGGATGGACTAGTACTTCCTGATTCAGTAGAGCAGAGAATACAGAATCCTAAACATTTGAAGGTTGGAAGCAAATAAGAAGCAAAGTAATTGAAGAGCGGAGCCCTGGAAAATGACAGAAGTTGAGGGTACCAGATATTTCTGAAAGCAGGCATGCTGGTGGAGTTGAAAACAGGAGAATTGTTTGAAAATTATATGAGGAAAAGTAAGATTCCTGGGCTCCTGTTTCTGCCGCACGCTGCCAGGTGACTGCCCTTTCCCACTCTTATGGAAGACTAGAGGTATATTTTCTAGAACCGTTGAATTGGGCATAGTTAAGGACAGGGGCATATACCTGTTATGTGCTTGGCACTGTTATAGGTATTGGGGATATATTAGTGATAAAAAACAGACCAAACTCTGTTTTTGTGAGGGGAGATAAACAATAAATAGTAGACACAATAGTGATTTGTATAGTTTGTTAGAAGGTGATAAATACTTATGGAAGAAGGAAATAGAGTAGGGTAAGGGAGGTTGTGAGTGCAGGGTGGGAGGGGTTGTAGTTTAAAACGAAGTGGCATAGTAGGAGTTATTTGAGCAATGACTTGGAAGACAGGGAATGAGCCATGGGGATCATGGGGGAGAGTGCTGCAGGCAAAAGAACGGCCAGTGCAAAGGCCCTAATGTAGAGGCAGGTCTGAAGCAACAAGGAAGTTAGTTTGTTGGAGGGGAGTGAGAGATGAAGAGCATGGGGTGGGTGGTAGAGATCATGTGGGACCTTTTTGGCCATTGTAAGGACTTGATGTTCTCAGAATCAGTTGGGGTAACATAGTCTGATTTAGGTTTTAACAGGATCAAAACCAGAGTCTGCCTACTAGTTGTAATACTCTCTACCCACTTCTGGCTAGCACACAGAAGCCTGCCAGGCTTATTACCGCCTCTCTCCCTCTACCCCAACAAACACACAGGAGAATGGAGGATCTCTCTCCAGGGAAAAAGAACAGCTAAAGAAAGAAGAGCTACATGTAAGGACATTGGGGTCCCCAGTGAAAAAACTGGTTTGCTATGGTGAAATCTACTAGTCAGTAAGTTCTGCCTTCTACATACAGCTATTGCTTATCTTTTTATTGTCTCACGCTTAACTTGAACAGACATGTTAGAGGAAAAGTCTTTAACGTGAAAGAAACCAAAACAAACAGGAAAATTTTAAAAAAGAATGTGAAAGGAACAGAAACAATGTATGAGCAAAAGACATTTCAAAAACCTGTAATTAAAATCTCAGAGGTAAGAGAAGATATTGTATCTATAAAAAAATAGGATACTCTGGAAAGGATCCTTTAAAGAATAAACTCTTCTGAATATTTAAACGATTATTAATTCAGTAGGAGGTTTGAGAGAGAAAATTGAGACTGTCTTCCAAAAAAGTAGATTAAAAAGATGATGAGATAGAAAATAAAATGGAGGTGGAAGAAGAAAGAAAATACAGTTAGAGGAAAACCAGGCTGTCTAATTATTTGACTAATTTAGGAGGAATTCCAGGAAGAGTTTGGGGTAAATTAATATTGTCCCAGTTGGTTATACATCCTAGACTCTAAAATCTGTGAGGTCAGGAATTGTATAGCATCTTGTTCATTATCACATTATGTGTGCATAATTGATCCTCAGATACTTTGACTGAAATTATCCTCATATCTTTGAGATGTATAGAAAACTGAGCAAATTAACAAAAGCATAGGCAGCTAATTAGAAGGAAACGTTTTTTCAAGAAACAAAATCCAATCATCATTCTTTTAGTGGTTCAGTTGGGGATAATATTTAGTCATAATAATGTAAAACACCCAATGTTGATTTAACCAACAGTCGTGATAGAACTATATTGAGAAAGGGGGGAGGGGAATGCTATAGACAGCTAAATCCACGTCCATCTATAGTAGGAAGTCAGTGTGTAATGCTTGAAATTTAAAATTGTAAAAAGCAGTTATGAACGTGTTATCTAGAAATACTAGTGGAAGGACTAGAAAGTGATAGCTGGAGAAGGTTGGGGCAGGGGACCACTTTTTCACTCCCATTATCTGCCTTGTAGAACTAATTTTAACACTGTAAATGGATTGTTTTGATAAAAATAAAAATTTAAGATATTTAATGGCAATGGGCTACATCCTCCTCCACATTAAGGCAGTGCTTCTCACCAGAATGTGGCTGTCCTTAGGCAAAGGAACCCTCTCTCTGGCAGCCCTTCTGTTTTCTCTCCACTTCCATTGCTGATGCACCTCTCTTCTGAATTAATGTATTTCTTTAGACATGTTAGTACAGTCAATCAAATCATAGCCAAGTGGCTAGGAATATTCTCCCTATAGGTTCTCTTTATTTTGTGGTGACTGTGCATTTAATTCTGAGGATACTTTTCCCCAAGACTTTTAAGTCATTGATCGTTACGTTATTGTAACTTCTAAGTACTGATAATACATTTCACTATAAAGAAAGCTACTAATTTTTTTTAACATCTTTATTGGAGTATAATTGCTTTACATTGTTGAGTTACTTTCTGCTGTATAACAAAGTGAATCAGCTGTATGTATATGTATATCCCCATAGCCCCTCCCTCTTGCGTCTCCCTCCCACCCTCCCTATCCACCCCTCTAGGTGGTCACAAAGCATCGAGCTGATCGCCCTGTGCTATGCAGCTGCTTCCCACTAGCTATCTGTTTTACATTTGGTAGTGTATATATGTCCATGCCACTCTCTCACTTCGTCCCAGCTTAGCCTTCCCCCTCCCTGTGTCCTCAGGTCCATTCTCTACATCTGCGTCTTTATTCCTGTCCTGCCCCTAGGGGGCAGAACCATTCTTCAGAACCATTTTTTTTTTTTGATTCCATATATATTTGTTAGCATATGGTACTTGTTTTTCTCTTTCTGACTTACTTCACTCTGTATGACAGACTTTAGGTCCAT
>NC_041217.1:21548802-21557328 GCF_002837175.3 Physeter macrocephalus
TTACTTCACTCTGTATGACAGTCTTTAGGTCCATCCACCTCACTACAAATAACTCAATTTCATTTCTTTTTATGGCTGAGTAATATTCCATTGTATATATGTGCCACATCTTTATCCATTCATCTGTTGATGGACACTTAGGTTGCTTCCACATCCTGGCTATTGTAAATAGTGCTGCAATGAACACTGTGCTACTTGACTCTTTTTGAGTTACAGTTTTCTCAGGGTATATGCCCAGTAGTGGGATTGCTGGGTCATATGGTAGTTCTATTTTTAGTTTTTTAAGGAACCTCCATACTGTTCTCCATAGTGGCTGTATCAATTTACATTCCCACCAACAGTGCAAGAGGGTTCCCTTTTCTCTACACCCTCTCTAGCATTTATTGCTTGTAGATTTTTTGATGATGGCCATTCTGACTGGTGTGAAGTGATACCTCATTGTAGTTTTGATTTGCATTTTTCTAATGATTAGTGATGTTGAGCATCCTTTCATGTGTTTGCTGGCAATCTGTATATCTTCTTTGGAGAAATGTCTATTTAGGTCTTCTGCCCATTTTTAGATTGGGTTGTTTGTTTTTTGATACTGAGCTGCATGAGCTGCTGGTATATTTTGGAGATTAATCCTTTGTCAGTTGCTTCATTTGCAAATATTTTCTCCTATTCTGAGGGTTGTCTTTTCGTCTTGTTTATGGTTTCCTTTGCTGTGCCACTTGTCCCATTTGTTTATTTTTGTTAGGTCCCATTTGCTTATTTTTGTTTTTATTTACATTTCTCTAGGAAGTGGATCAAAAAGGATCTTGCTGTGATTTATGTCATAGAGTGTTCTGCCTATGTTTTCCTCTAAGAGTTTGATAGTGTCTGGCCTTACATTTAGGTCTTTAATCCATTTTGAGTTTATTTTTGTGTATGGTGTTAGGGAGTGTTCTAATTTCATTCTCTTACATGTAGCTGTCCAGTTTTCCCAGCACCACTTATTGAAGAGACTGTCTTTTCTCCATTGTATATTCTTGCCTCCTTTGTCAAAGATAAGGTGACCAGATGTGCGTAGGTTTATCTCTGGGCTTTCCATCCTGTTCTATTGATCTATATTTCTGTTTTTGTACCAGTACCATACTGTCTTGATTACTGTAGCTTTGTAGTACAGTCTGGAGTCAGGGAGCCTGATTCCTCCAGCTTCGTTTTTCTTTTTCAAGATTGCTTTGGCTATTCGGGGTCTTTTGTGTTTCCATACAAATTGTGAAATTTTTTGTTCTAGTTCTGTGAAAAATGCCAGTGGTAGTTTGATAGGGATTGCATTGAATCTGTAGATTGCTTTGGGTAGTATAGTCATTTTCACAATGTTGATTCTTCCAATCCAAGAACATGGTATATCTCTCCATCTGTTTGTATCATCTTTAATTTCTTTCATCAGTGTCTTATAGTTTTCTGCATACAGGTGTTTTTTCTCCTTAGGTACGTTTATTCCTAGGTATTTTATTAAAGAAGGCTACTAATTTTTCACTTTTGTTCCAGTGAGTTACGTATAGTAGACTGTAAATTCTGTGAAATCACGGATTATGTTGTTACTTTTGTTCACTGTCTATCCAGTGTCTATCGTAGTATGTGCATATAGAAGATCTTCAGATATTTTGACTGAAATCATCCTCATATCTCATTGAAAAGCAGATTATGTAGTGTTGTAAGAGCATGGCTTTTGAGTTAAACAAACCTGAAGTTTTGAATCCCTTGTCTGTCACTTACTAGCCATGTCTCTCAACTTCTCTTCCCAAACATAGTCTCCTCATCTGTATAAGGGGGGAATTGTTCCTATCTAATGGAGGTTGTTGTGAGGATTAGGTAAAATAAAGCAGATAAAGTACTCAGCACATAGTAAGTGCCCAGTAAATGTTCACTATTGTTCTTTCTACCTTATTTTTGAGTGATGTCACTACCATTTGTTCAGTCTTTGAAAAATCCAATCTGGTTGTGAAGTAAGGGTTTTTCCTATTTGTAAGCATTCAACAAGTGTCAGTGACTCGAGTATATTTCTTCAGTTCTGTCCTTTTATTCTATGTCTGCACCCATGTCTTTCTTAAGTATTATCACTTTATGTTTCCAATTAACACCAAAGCCCTCTACTTCACAAATATGTTTTCACCTTTTCATCATTTATTCTTCCTGATCATTGTGTTATTGTTCTTTCAAATCACAATGAATGATTAATTTGGCATTTAAACATAGTATTTGGCATTAAGAAAGCAAGTTATACCCCCCAATTCTTTAGTAATGTTACTGCAATGTAGATTATATCACAACTCAAATATTTTTTAAAACAAAAATTCTGTCTCTCAGGAGATAGATTTACTTATTTTTAGGAATGTTTATTATATAACTTCTAGTATAGTGGGGAAAATGTTCTAGTCCTTCACAATACATTTTCCTCATGAAGTGTTTTGGCTGCATTAAAAGAGAGTGGTAGTAAGATAATTCTACAACTTGTTTTTTTGAAAGGCTGAGCAACCCTTTTAAGACTGGGATGTCCTCAAGGGTAGGAATCTTGTTTTCTACTTATTTTTGTCCACTATCTGACATATGGTAAAATCTTAACTGTTAACGGAACGACTACATTCATTAATGAATTAACTACAGTGTTTCGTTTGTTTATAACTTTTTATTTTGATATCAATTCAAACTTAAAGAAGAGTTACAAAGTTAGCACAAGGATATCCCATATACTGTTTACCCAGATTTACTAATTGTTTTTTTTAATAAATGTATTTATTTAGTTTTGGCTGTGTTGGGTCTTCATTGGTGCGCACAGGCTTTTCTCTGGTTGTGGTGAGTGGGGGCTACTCTTCGTTGCGGTGCGTGGGCTTCTCATTGTGGTGGCTTCCCTTGTTGTGGAGCTCGGGCTCTAGGCGCGTGGGCTTCAGTAGTTGTTGCTCGCGGGCTCTAGAGCTCAGGCTCAGTAGTTGTGGCGCACGGGCTTAGTTGCTCCGCAACATGTGGGATCTTCCCAGACCAGGGCTTGAACCCGTGTCCCCTGCATTGACAGGCGGATTCTCAACCACTGTGCCACCAAGGAAGCCCACCAATTGTTTTCTAACTGTGAAATTTTTTATATACGCATAATGTTTTTCTGAACCATTTGAGAAAAAGTTGCCAACATGGTGCCCCTTTACCCCTAAATACTTCAGTATGTAGTTCTTAAGAAGAACATTCCCTTATATAAAATACAGTATACTTATCAAAATCAGGAAATTTAACCTTGATATAATACTATTTTCTACTATTTTTTTGAATCTGTAGTCCATAGTCAAATTTGTCCATTGTCTCAATGGTATCTTTTATAGCTATTTTTTTTCCTCAGTCTAGTATTTAATCCAGGAAAAAACATTCCATTTACAGTTGACCCTTGAATAGTGTGGATTTGAACCATGCAGGTCCACTTGTACACAGATATTTTTTCAATAGTAAATACTATTGGGCTGGCCAAAAAGTTGGTTTCGGATTTTCCTTAAGGTGTTATGGAAAAACCCAATGAAATTTGTGGCCAACCCAAAACTGAGCTTTCAAATGGCAAAAGTACTGGTTTTCTCATCAGTCTCCAATTGCAGACTTGAATACACAGCAAAATTACCTGGAGTTTCTGACTAGCCACAAGAGACACATTGGGCACCCTGGGCCCTACGTGAATAAACTTTGGACGCATGGAGTTCTGCTTTTGGTGAATTGGTTACCGAGTTAATATCTGAGTTTGGTCTAGGCGACTTTGGATCTGCCAAATGCCTAGCAATGTTGAGGGAAAAACTGTACTTTTTTTTCTGGCTGGACCTAAAATCCAGTTTTCCCAGGAGGTGAGAGTCGTCTTGTATGAGATCCCAGAGGAAATTGTAGGCACAGTGTTTTGTTCAGTGAAACTAAGGTTTACTCACTTAGGCACTTGAAGATAAGACCATCTAGAACTGTGTTCCTGAGGCAGTTTTGAAGCTGTGGACATCTAGCTATCCAACGAAGAAAGTAGTTTGTTCCCTCTAATTCTACATAGAAATACTTGATCCCAACGGCCTTTTACCCTTGATGTTGCTCAGAAGACACAGGAGAGACTTTGGGTGCAGTGTGTTCTTCCACGAAAAGTAATGCAGACGCCAGAGTCCTTCAGGTCCTGAATGGCATACTAGAGTTAATGCACTATATTGTCTAAGGCTTCATGAAATCTCCTGCATGCCTAACTTGGTTGTTAGGAAAAACAGGACCTTACTTTGAGGCTATCAGTCAAGTTCAGTTTGCCCCTTAGCTAAAGAGTGCTGTGGGATCAGCTCCTATCAAGGAATTGCAGGCACCCTGTTTTTTTCGGGAATACTCTTTTTCTCACGTGGCATTCCTGCAGTGAGTGGAAGACAGGCAAAAACAGTGTTTTTCAGGCAGTTTTGAGGTCGCGACTATTGGCCTGGCCAAAAACTTAGTTCAGGTTTTTCTGTAAGATGTTATGGAAAAACCAAACGAACTTTGTGGCCAACCCAATACAGTACTACACAGTCTATGATTGATGCAGAGGAACTGCAGATATGGGGTTCTGACTGTAAGTCATATGCAGAATAACACCTGCACTGTTCAAGGGTCGACTGTAATTTTCATGTCTCATTAACCTCCGTTAATCTGGAACAGTTCTTTAGCCTTTGTTTTCCTTTTTGACCTTAACATATTCTAAGGAGTAGAGGTCAATCATGTTGTACAATATCCCTCAATTTGGATTTGTCTAATTTGTCCTCATGATTAGATTGAGGTTTTGTAGTTTTGGCAGAAAAGCAATAGAAGGGGGGTTGCGCCCTTCTCAGTATCAGAAAGCACATGATATCAGTTTGTACAAATATTACTGATTTTCACTTGTTTAAATTCTGTCTACCAGGTTTCTCCACTGTAAAATTACTGTTTTTCCTTTGTAATTAATATGTAATTTGTGGGGAGGTACTTTGAAACTGTAAATATCTTGTTCTTCATGAAACTTTCACCCAATAGCTGTAAGCATCCGTCATTCTATCTTTCCATATTTATTAGGTGGCATTTTGCTCTAAGGAAGAACTTCCTTTTTCCTCTTTATTTTTAAGTTATATTATTCAACCTCATAGATTCTTATTTTATTCAAGGAGTTATATTGCATTACTGTCATTAATTATTTTGATGCTTGAATTATTCTGGATTTGGCCAGTGAGACACACTGCTCCTCTGTCCTTTTCATATGTCATCATTGTTCTTTGAGAATTTCTTACTTTGGTATAACAAGATGTCCTAGGTTCTTTGTGTACTTCCCTTGCCCCAGCCCTGGACTCAGCCTTTTTCTAAGGTGCCCTGGTTCCTTTTAGTGGAGAATGGTATTTAAAAACTAAAATCTGGGTTATTGGCTCATTGCTACTAATGTGTCATTGGTTCTAGACCCTCTCAAGTCTCAGATCTCACAGAATGAGCTAGAAAATATGTGTGTGTGTGTATGTATCTATGTCTATGTCTAAGTTAAAGTTCTGTAACTAATTAAGAGTTCATATTAATTTTTCCACTGATATCCAACACCCCAGGATTTATTCTAATCTCCCCCTATATAACTCCCATCTCCAACAGTGAGAAACTTAGCTCTGTGGTATTGTTTTGTATCTCGAGTGTCTTGTCCAGCCTTGACATTAAGTGATGAATACTTTAAGTATTTGAGTAAATGAATGAGTACATGAAATAGTTGTGGTATTATCTTTGTACATCCTCACGTCTGTGACCAGTGCTTGGCATGAGGTAGATATTGATTAAAGCTTTGTTGAACAAATGGCTCTCTTCTTTCCAATATCTTGATTTTTCATTTTCATACAAGATGAGATATGACTCCATAAGAATATTCTTGTTTTCTACCATTTATAGCATGAATTTAGATAAATTATTCAATGAATGTGAAGTCAATCCTTTTTTCATAAGAAAAAGTCATAAATAAAAATAAAATTGCTCTATAAGAAAAATAGTTCCTTTGTTTTGTATAAAAACCCTCAAATGTGGGCAGCACCATTGAAAGGGTTTCAGCATTTCTAATTACAAAAATTGTAGCTTGCGGAGGCTGTCTGGCACATTTTTCACTTTTGTCAGCTCTGGCGATGTGAAATATGTTCTTCATCTGAATTCTCTTCTTATACACCCTGCCATCAGGCAAAAAGAATTTCCATTTCACTGCTGCTTGTCATTAAGCTGCAATAAACAAGAATGCTTGAAGATAACTTATGAGCGAGGGACTAGAAATTTCTGATAACCTTACGAATCATTGCCAAATTATATTACTAACTCTGTGAGTAATCTGGGGAAAAACAGTAGGGTTTCATTCACCTATGCCCTCAAAGGTTATAGATTTACAATTTAGGACAACCATTAATGATGGTACCTCTTGAAGTGGATTTTTTTCCCCTTAAACCTCAGGAAATGAGGTCTGTTTTTCTCTCTGATGTAATTAAAACTAACAACTACTGGCATACAAACTTCGTTTATCCCTAGAAACTTGCTTAAGAACTATTCTATTTTTACTTTTTCTGTTTAACTAAAGTATGTTAAATATAGCATATGCATTGTAACTTCTAGTGTAGAATTCACAATGTATAATTTCTCATGTTACAGTACCAGAAAAGTAGGAAAGAAACAAGGGGGTTAGTTTTATGTTCAGTATGACGTTTCCATCAGATTGGCCGGCAATTGATTATTTTCGTTTTAAAGAAGTTTTTCTCCAACATAGCTTCTTTAACCCCTTATAGAAACATTTATTTTAAAAGATTTCCCCCATGTATACAAGGGGGAGTGTCAAGAGTCTGTGTCTTTTAAAATGAATAGAGAAATCAAGATATTTAAAGCACTTCAGTCTGGAAAGCCTTCTGTAAAGAAAAACTTTATAGCAGTTTACCTAAACAGTCTTCTTTCCCAAGATTGAATTGTTGAGGGCAAGGTTTTAAAGAATTTTAAAGGTTCTATGTATTCCTCTCTTCTTTTTTTTTTTTTTTAACTCATGATTATGTTTTTGTTGCAGTCTAAAGGTTGTCTTATTTATTGTTGTTGTTTCGGGCTTTTTATTTTCCCCATCCAGTTTTATTGAGATATAATTGACATATAGCACTGTATAAATTTAAGGTGTAGAGCATAATGATTTGATGTACATACATCATGAAATGATTGCCACAATAAGTTTAGTAAACATCCATTATCTCATATAGATACAAAAAAAGAAAAAGAAAATGAAGAAACATTTTTTCCTTCTGATGAGAACTCTTAGGATTTACTCTCTTAACTTTCATATATAACATACAGCAATGCTAATTGTGTTTATCACGTTGTGCTTTACATCCCTAGTGCTTATTTATCTTATAACTGGAAGTTTGTACCTTTTGACCATCATCACACAATTCTCCCTCCCCCTCCCTACCTCCTGCCACTGGTAACCACAAATCTGATCTCTTTTTCTATGAGTGTCTTCATTTGTTTTGGAAGTATAATTGACCTACATATTTATGTTAATACCTGGTACACAACATAGTGATTCGATATTCCTGTACATTACAGAAGGATCATCGCTAGTCTAGTTATCATTTGTCACCATACAAAGATATTACATTATTATTGACTAATATTCCCTACGTTGTGCATTTCATACCCATGACTCATTTATTTTGTAACTGGAAGTTTTTACCTCTTAATCTCCCTCACCTATCTCTCTCACCCTCAGTCCCCTCTTCTCTGGCAAACATCTGTTTGTCTTCTGTATCTATGACTGTTTCTGTTTAGTTATTTTGTTCATTTGTTTTGTTTTTTAGATTCCACATATAAGTGAAATTATGTGGTATTTGTCTTTCTTTGACTTATTTCACGTAGTATAGTATTCTCTAAGCTCGTCTATGTTGTCACAAAAGGCAAGATTTCATTCTTTTTTATGGTTGAGTAATACTCCATGGTACATGTATATACCATTTCTTCTTTATCCATTCATCTGTCAATGGATACTTAGGTTGCTTCCACATCTTGGCTGTTGTAAATACTGTTGTTATGAACACAGGGGTGCGTATGTCTTTTCAAATGAGTGTTTTCATTTTCTTTAGATAAGTACCCAAGAGTGGAGTTGCTGGATTGTATGGTAGTTCTATTTTTAATTTTTTTAACATCTTTATTGGAGTATAATTGCTTTACAATGGTGTGTTAGTTTCTGTCTTACAACAAAGTGAATCAGTTATACATATACATATGTTCCCATATCTCTTCCCTCTTGCGTCTCCCTCCCTCCCACCCTCCCTATCCCACAGCCAGGACATGGAAGCAACCTAAGTGTCCATCGACAGATGAATGGATAAAGAAGATGTGGCACATATATACAATGGAATATTACTCAGCCATAAAAAGAAATGAAACTGAGTTATTTGTAATGAGGTGGATAGACCTGGAGTCTGTCATACAGAGTGAAGTAAGTCAGAAGGAGAAAAACAAATACCGTATGCTAACACATATATATGGAATCTAAGAAAAAAAAATGACATGAAGAGA
>NC_041217.1:21557359-21565250 GCF_002837175.3 Physeter macrocephalus
AGAGCTGCAATGAACATTTTGGTACATGACTCTTTTTGAATTATGATTTTCTCAGGGTATAAGCCCAGTAGTGGGATTGCTGGGTCGTATGGTAGTTCTATTTGTAGTTTTTTAAGGAACCTCCATACTGTTCTCCATAATGGCTGTATCAATTTACATTCCCACCAGCATGAGGGTTTCCTTTTCTCCTCATCCTCATCAACACTGGTTATTTATTGTCTCTTTGATAATAGCCATTCTAACAGGTGTGAGGTGATTTCTCATTGTGGTTTTAATTTGCATTTCCCTGAGGATTAGTGGTGATGAACATCTTTTCATGCGCCTGTTGACCATGTTTATGTCGGATTTGAAGAAATTTCTATTAAGGTCTTCTGCACATTTTAAAATTGGATTGTTTGTGTTTTGGATGTTGAGTTGTATGAGTTCTTTGTATGTTTTGGATACTAGTCCCTTGTCAGATATATCATTTGCAAATATCTTCTCCCATTTAGTAGGTGACCTTTTTGTTTTGTTGATAGTTTCCTTCACTTTGCAAAAGCTTTTTAGTTTGATGTAGTCCCATTTGTTTAGTTTTGCTTTTGTTTCCCTTGCCTGGGGGGACATATCCAAAAAAAAAATTACTAAGCCCTGTGTCAAAGAGCATACTGCCTATACTTTCTTCTAGAAGTTTTATGGTTTCAGGTCTTAACATTTAAGTCTTTAATCCATTTTGGGTTTATTTTTGTATATGGTGTGAGAAAGTAGTCCAGTTTGATTCTTTTGCATGTAGCTGTCCAGTTTTAGTAACACCATTTATTTAAGGGGATTATCCTTTCTCCATTGTATATTCTTGTCTCCTGTGTCACAGATTAATTGCCCATATAAGTTGGGTTCGTTTCTGGACACTCTGTTCCATTGATCTATGTGTCTGTTTTTGTATCAGTACCATACTGTTTTGAGTACTGTAGCTTTGTAATATAGTTTGAAACCAGGGCGCCTAATACCTCCAGCTTTGTTCTTCTTTCTCACGATTGTTTTGTCTAGTCAGTATCTTCTGTAATTCCATACAAATTTTAGAATTATTTGTTTCGTAGTGTGAAATATGCCATTGGCATTTTGATAGGGATTGCATTGAATCTGTAGATTGCCTTGGGTGGTATGGTCATTTTAACAATGTTAATGCTTCCAATCCATGAATACAGTATATCTTTACATTTGTTAACGTCATCTTTCATTTCTTTCATCAGTGTCTTATGGTTTTCCGAGTACAGGTCTTTTACCTTCTTAGTTAGATTTATTCCTAGGTATTTTATTCTTTTCAGCGCAGTTGTAAATGGGATTGTTTTCTTAATTTCTCTTTCTGATAGTTTGTTGTTAGTGTATAGAAATGCAACAGATTTCTTTATTTCTTTTTTTTGAACCGTGTTGTGCGGCTTGCAGGAGTTCCCTGACTGGGGATTGAACCTGGGCCGTGGCAGTGAAAGTGCCGAATCCTAACCACTAGACCACCAGGAGACTCTCTGCAACAGATTTCTGTATATTAATTTTGAATCCTGCAGCATTACTGAATTCATTTATGAGTTCTAGTAGTTTTTGATGGCGTCTTTAGGATTTTCTATGTTTAGTATCATGTTATCTGCAAACAGTGACAGTTTTACTTCTTTTCCAATTTGTATTCCTTTTATTTCCTTTTCTTGTCTGATTACTGTGGCTAGGACTTCCAATATTATGTTGAATAAAAGTGGTGAGAGTGGGTATCCTTGTTTTATTCCTGATCTTAGAGGAAATGCTTTCAGCTTTTCACCATTGAGTATGATGTTAGCTGTGGGCTTATCATATATGGTCTTTATAATGTTGAGGTGCATTCTCTCAGTACCTACTTTGTGGACTTTTTACCATAAATGGATGTTGAATTTTGTCAAAAGCTTTTTTTGCATCTTTTGAGATGATCATGTGATTTTTATTTTTCAATTTGTTAATGTCATGTATCACATTGTTTTGCAGATATTGCACCATCTTTGCATCCCTCCTACCCATCTCGTGGTTGTTCCTTCTTTATATCTTTAGTTGTAGGAGAACTTTTCTACTAGTCTTTTGGTTTTTCTCATCAATAGTTGCTCTGTAAATAGTTGTAAATTTGGTGTGCCCATGGGAGATGGTGAGCTCATGCTTCCTATTCTGCCATCTTGGTCACTCCTCTGGATTTATATCTTTTAAGTATACGCATATAAAGCTAAAATCCTAAAATTGTTGTTGAAAAAGTATTTTGGGGTGGGTGGTGTTGTCATGTCATAGATTCCTTGTTGCCTGTTTTGGTTATCTCTGTAAATAGAAATAGCCACTTGATCATGGTGTATGATCCTTTTAACATAATATTGAATTCAGTTTGCATCTCACGGATGCAATGATGGTTCAGTATCTGCAAATCAATCAATATGATACATCACATTAACAAATTGAAGAATAAAAATCATATGAACATCTCAAGAGATGCAGAAAAAATTCTTGACAAAATTCAACATCCATTTATGGTCAAAACTCCACAAAGTGGGTATAGAGAGAATGTACCTCAACATTATAAACACTGTTCTTTAACAGTGCAACAGAATGTTTGCAAAAATGATACATGAATATTTTAAAATATGTATATTAAAATTTAACTAAATGAAGTTGAAGACGAGGGCCAGTTTGAATTAGAAAACAGTCTGAGGTGCAGAACCATAAACTGATACTGTCTTAGCGATGAGAATAGCCTAGGGTGGCCACGTTTCTTCTTCACAACTGTATCCCTAGTACAAAAGCACAGTGTCTGCCTGGAACATTGTAAATACCTGGTAAAGATCTGTTGAATGAATGAGTGAATCCTAAAAGCTTTGGAGTTACTTTTTAATTTTACAGATGAAAAAACTTAATCTAGAAACTGAATGGTTGAGACAGAAGCGGAGCCCAGTGTCCTGATGGCCATTCAGCACTTGCTACATTTTTAAAAGAAATTAATTTTATTTTTAAGATCTGTGATAATGGGAACCAAGCCAAGTATATATAATAATATAAGATTTCTAGGCATGCTATTGAATGAAGTGGCCATTATAATTGTGATTAACATATTATTTGTCTGTAAATATGTAATTATGTTCTTCTGAAGGTACTTAAACTTTGCTTTCTTGTTTAGTTACAGTATTTTTTCTTTTAATATAGTTTGTACTGTTAATTTGTCAGTAAACCCTTTGTTGAGGTTATACAGAGGTTCTTTTAGTAAACTTCTCTCTCTGGGCTATCATAAAGTCTGTATTCATTGAACAATATAGTTATCATTGACTTTAGTGTGAAGAGACTGGAAATTACGTAGTTCAAGCAATTCATTATTTAGAGAAGGAGATGGACCTCCAAGTAGTTAAATGACTTGTTAGTGTCACATTACTCACTCACAGCAAAGCTAGAAATAGAGCTTGGTTTTATGGTTCCCTATACTGTCCAGTATATCTTTATTGTAAATAATCGATTTCTAACTACCGTATAATATAAGAATTCAGTGTCTTTTGGTACAGATTTGTCTAGGCAGTGATATATGTTAAAATATAGGACACCGAGGGGTAGCCTTACATGTAAAATTGATTTTGCAAAAGAAGCTTTTCTGTCCTCCACGCTGCTCAGGCCAGTGTGTTGGTTGCAGGGGAAGTTAATGAGAGGGAGACATAAAAGGAAAGGAGACTCTTTTGATGTTAAATTTGGGGCAGACACTTAGAAAGAGTCTGTACATTTATTATATCTATCAAGAGGAGGGAGAATGAGAGGGCAGACAGCAGAAGCAAAAAGAACTACAGTTCTGCAGCCTGTGGAAGGAAAACCCCATTCCCATAAAGATTGACAAAATGAAAAGGCAGAGGACTTTCTACCAGATGAAGGAACAAGATAATACCCCAGAAAAACAACTAAATGAAGTGGCTGCAGGCAACCTTCCAGAAAAAGAATTCAGAATAATGATAGTGAAGATGATCCAGGACCTGGAAAAAGAATGGAGGCAAAGATTGAGAAGATGCAAGAAATGTTTAACAAAGACCTAGAAGAATTAAAGAACAAACACAGAGAAGAATTAAAGAACAAACAGAGACGAATAATACAATAACTAAAATGAAAAATACACTAGAAGGAATCAATAGCAGAATAACAGATAAATGATAGCCACTTGATCATGGTGTATGATCCTTTTAACATAATATTGAATTCAGTTTGCATCCCACGGATGCAATGGTGGTTCAGTATCTGCAAATCAATCAATATGATACATCATATTAACAAATTGAAGAATAAAAGTCATATGAACTTTTATTCTCCACAAAGTGGAGAATAAAAATTCATATGACTTTTTTAAAAAAATTTATTTTATTTTATGGACTAGCATCGGATAGAGGTAGCCTCTATTGTTGTTATTATTATTATTTTTGATTGCTTTTTTGACCGTGCTGTGAGGCATGTGGGGCTTAGTTCCCTGACCAGGGATTGAACCCGTGCCCCCACATGGGGAGGCCAGAGTCTTAACCACTGGACCGCCAGGGAAGTCCCCTGATACACTTTCTAATTAAATAATTTGTATTTGAAGCTCCCCATGGCAGAATTCTGCAAATAGCTGTAATGACTGCAGACATGCCTATAACTAGCTCCATCCATTTTGTTTGATTCTGTTAATCTTGAGACAAAAGCATGGTCATGATGTTATATCTCAGTATAGTACCTCCAGACGCCATCAGGTGATCAATGCAGGTCCTGCTTCTGGAGGGCATTTACCTGCCAAGGAAAAAGCATAGGTTGGCCTCTACGTCCTGGAGATCCCATTTCCGTTTTCACCAAAAGCATTTCATGGAGCCCTTGGGCCACTGCATACACAGCATTATAGATGAAATAGCTGGTGACAGACATGGTCATCATGTCAATATTTACTGGCATAAACTCTAAGGAAAAACTAGGTGGGCAGTCTCTGAGTATTCCACAATGAGACCCAGCAAGTGAACAATGCAAGAAATGTTTAACAAAGACCTAGAAGAATTAAAGAAAAAACACCTAGAAGAATTAAAGAACAAACAAACAGAGACGAACAATACAATAACTGAAATAAAAAATACACTAGAAGGAATCAATAGCAGAATAACTGAGGCAGAGTAACAGAGGTGACCTGGAAGACAGGATGGTGAAATTCACTGCCACGGAACAGAATAAAGAAAAAAGAATGAAAAGAAATGAAGACAGCTTACGAGACCTCTGGGACAACATTAAACACAACAATGTTCGCATTATAGGGGTCCCAGAAGGAGAAGAGAGAGAGAAAGGACCTGAGAAAATATTTGAAGAGATTATAGTCGAAAACTTCCCTAACTTGAGAAAGGAAATACCACCCAAGTCCAGGAAGCACAGAGAGTCCCAGGCAGGATAAACCCAAGGAGAAACACACCAAGACACATAGTAATCAAATTGACAAAAATTAAAGACAAAGAAAAATTATTGAAAGCAACAAGGGAAAAACGACAAATAACATACAAGGGAACTCCCATAAGGTTAACAGCTGATTTCTCAGGAGAAACTCTACAAGCCAGAAGGGAGTGTCACAATATATTTAAAGTGATGAAAGGGTTGTAGGTACAAGATTTCTCTGTCGGGCAAGGATCTCATTCAGATTTGATGGAGAAATCAAAAGCTTTACAGACAAGCAAAAGCTAAGAGAATTCAGCACCACTAAACCAGCTCTACAACAAATGCTAAAGGAACGTCTCTAAGTGGGAGACACAAGAGAAGAAAAGGACCTACAAAAACAAACCCATAACAATTAAGAAAATGTCCATAGGAAAATACATATCAATAATTACCTTAAACGTGAATGTATTAAATTAAAATGTCTTTTGGCTCCCACCAAAAGACACAGGCTCGCTAAATGGATACAAAAACAAGACCCATATATATGCTGTCTACAAGAGACCCACTTCAGACCTAGGGACACATACAGACTGAAAGTGAGGGGATGGCAAAAGATATTCCATGCAAATGGAAATCAGAAGAAAGCTGGAGTAGCAATACTCATATCAGATAAAATAGACTTTAAATAAAGAATGTTACAAGAGACAAGGAAGGACACTACATAATGATCAAGGGATCAATCCAAGAAGAAGGTATAACAATTATAAATATACAGCCAACATAGGAGCACCTCAATACATAAGGCAACTGCTAACAGCTCTAAAAGAGGAAATCGACAGTAACACAGTAAGAGTGGGGGACTTGAACACCTCACTTACACCAGTGGATAGATCATCCAGATAGAAAATTAATAAGGAAACACAAGCTTTAAATGACACAATAGACCAGATAGATTTAATTGATATTTATAGGACATTCCATCCAAAAACAGCAGATTACACTTTCTTTTCAAGTGCACATGGAACATTCTCCAGGATAGATCACATCTTGGGTCACAAATAAAGCATCAGTAAATTTAAGAAAATTGAAATTATATCGGGGTAGGGGTGGTGGTGTGATGAATTGGGAGATTAGGATTGACATGTGTACACTGATGTGCATAAAATGGATGACTAATAAGAACCTGCTGTATAAATAAATAAGTAAAGTAAAATTCAAAAATTAAAAAAAAAAAGAAATCAGACATCTTTTCCGACCACAAAGCTATGAGATTAGAAATCAATTACAGGGGAAAAAATGTAAATAACACAAACACATGGACGCTAAACAGTATGTTACTGAATAACCAAGAGATCATTGAAGAAATCAAAGAGAAAATCAAAAAATACCTAGAGACAAATTACATGAAAACACGATGATCCAAAACCTATGGGATGCAGCAAAAGCAGTTCTAAGAGGGAAGTATATAGCAATAAAAGCCTACCTCAAGAAACAAGAAAAATCTCAAATAGGCAATCTAACCTTACACCTAAAAGAACTAGAGAAAGAAGAACAAACAAAACCCAAAGTTCGTAGAAGGGAAGAAATCATAAAGATCGAGCAGAAATAAATGAAATAGAAATAGAGAAAACAATAGCAAAGATCAATAAAACTAAAAGCTGGTTCTTTGAGAAGATAAACAAAATTAAAAAACCTTTAGCCAGACTCATCAAGAAGAAGAGGGAGAGGACTCAAATCAGTAAAATTAGAAATGAAAAAGGAGAAGTTACAACGGACACTGCAGAAATACAAAGCATCCTAAGAGACTACTATAAGCAACTCTATGCCAATAAAATGGACAACCTTGAAGAAATGGACAAATTTTAGAAAGGTATAACCTTCCAAGACTGAACTAGGAAGAAATAGGGAATATGAACAGACCAATCACAAGTAATGAATTTGAAACTGTGATTGAAAATCTTCCAAGAAACAAAAGTCCAGGACCAGATGGCTTCACAGGTGAATTCTATCAAACATTTAGAGAAGAGTTAACACCCATCCTTCTCAAACTCTTCCAAAAAATTGCAGAGGAAGGAACACTCCCAAATTCATTCTATGAGGCCACCAATACCCTGATACCAAAACCAGACAAAGATATTACAAAAAAATATTGCAGACCAGTATCACTGATGAATATACATGCAAAAATCCTCAACAAAATACTAGCAAACAGAATCCAACAGCACATTAAAAGGATCATACACCATGATCAAGCGGGATTTATCCCAGGGATGCAAGGACTCTTCAATATAGGCAAATCAATCAATGTGATACACCATATTAACAAATTGAAGAATAAAAACCATATGATCATCTCAATAGATGCATAAAAAGATTTTGACAAAATTCCACACCCATTTATGATAAAAACTCTCCAGAAATTGGGCATAGAGGGAACCTACCTCAACATAATAAAGGCCATATATGAGAAACCCACAGCAAACATCATTCTTTTTTTTTTTTTTTT
>NC_041217.1:21565724-21566494 GCF_002837175.3 Physeter macrocephalus
TTATTCAACATAGTTTTGGAAGTCCTAGCCACGGCAGTCAGAGAAGAAAAAGAAATAAAAGGAATTCAAATTGGAAAAGAAGAAGTAAAAGTGTCACTGTTTGCAGATGACATGATACTATACATAGAGAATCCTAAAGATGCCACCAGAAAACGTCTAGAGCTAATCAATGAATTTGGTAAAGTTTCAGGATACAAAATCAATGCACAGAAATCTCTTGCATTCCTATACACTAACAATGAAAATCAGAAAGAGAAATTAAGGAAACAATCTCATTTATCATTGCAACAAAAATAATAACATACCTAGGTATAAACCTACCTAGGGAGGTAAAATACCTGTACTCAGAAAACTATAAGACACTGATGAAATAAATCAAAGATGACACAAACAGATTGGAAGAATCTTGGATTGGAAGAATCAACATTGTGAAAATGACTATACTACCCAAAGCAATCTACAGATTCAATGCAATCCTTATGAAACTACCAATGGCATTTCTCACAGAACTAGAACAAACAATTGCACAGTTTATATGGAAACACAAAAGACCCCGAATAGCCAAAGCAATCTTGAGAAAGAAAAACGGAGCTGGAGGAATCAGGCTCCCTGACTCCAGACTATACTACAAAGCTATAGTAATCAAGACAGTATGGTAGTGACACAAAAACAGAAATATAGATCAATGGAATAGGATAGAAAGCCCAGAGATAAACCCATGCACCTATGGTCCACTAATCTATGACAAAGGAGGCAAGGATATACAATAG
>NC_041217.1:21567713-21602050 GCF_002837175.3 Physeter macrocephalus
GAGACTGTCATACAGAGTGAAGTAAGTCAGAAAGAGAAAAACAAATATCGTATATTAAGGCATATATGTGGAACCTAGAAAAATGGTACAGGTGAACCAGTTTTCAGGGCAGAGATAGAGACATAGATGTAGGGAACAAACATATGGACACCAAGGGGGGAAAGTGGTGGTGGGGGGTGGGGGGATGAACTGGGAGATTAAGATTGACATATATACACTAATATGTATAAAATAGGTAACTAATAAGAACCTGCTGTATAAAAAATAAAATAAAATTCAAAAGAAAAAAAATAAAATACATATATTGTGGAAAAATAAAAGAGGAGGGAGAATGATTATGAGGAGCATAAATTATGGTACATTCATAGTGTGCAGTGTTTTTATAGGTATTAAAAAGACTGGATTATCCCACATGCCGCGGAGTGGCTGGGCCCGTGAGCCATGGCCGCTGAGCCTGCGCGTCCGGAGCCTGTCCTCCGCAACGGGAAAGGCCGCAGCAGAGGGAGGCCCGCATACCACAAAAAAAAAAAAAAAAAAGACTGGATTAACTGTGTGTCTTCTGATGGAAGGCAAAGCCATGATAGCAGTGCAAAAGGCAAGTTTCAGTGTAATATATTTCATTAAAACTAAAGCAAAACCGTATATATATGTGTGTGTGTATGGGAGGATCCCACGTGCCGCGGAGCGGCTGGGCCCGTGAGCCATGGCCGCTGAGCCTGCGCGTCCGGAGCCTGTCCTCCGCAACGGGAAAGGCCGCAGCAGAGGGAGGCCCGCATACCACAAAAAAAAAAAAAAAAAAAAAAAAAGACTGGATTAACTGTGTGTCTTCTGATGGAAGGCAAAGCCATGATAGCAGTGCAAAAGGCAAGTTTCAGTGTAATATATTTCATTAAAACTAAAGCAAAACCGTATATATATGTGTGTGTGTATATATATATACATATATATATATACGAGATGTTTATATATTATTGCGTTGACCAAAAAGTTTGTTTGGGTTTTTCCGTACAATGTATACCAGAAAAACCCGAACGAACTTTTTGGCCACCCCAATTATTTGAATGAACATGGAAGAATAACCAGGCTATTAGCATTTACTATTTTATGGAGTCAAATTTGGTGGAGGAATGATTAACTATTTCTTCATTTATTGTTATACTGTTTCACTTGCTACAGGAAGCATCTATTACTTTTGTATTAAAGAGATATAACAAACAAAATTTAAAATCAATCTATAGCTTTTTGGATTTATGATTTTTTTTAATGAACTTGTAGTTGTGAAGTTAGTTAAGAGAATTTCCCACAGAAGAAAACAGACAGATTATCTGGCCACTATATTGCTAAACTCTGGTAGTTTCTAGTTCACTGAAATTCTTCAGTAATAACATATATACAGAAAGAAATATCTTGAAGATAATTTTTAGATGTTCTTTCCCTAAGATCAAATTTTTTAATGCTCATATTCTTGATTTACATAATGTTAAGTATTTTTTCTTATTTTATTTTAGAAATCTTTTGTATTTAGCAGTGAACTGATTAGATTAGTATACTCACCAATGAAAGGTGAATATTGTTTCCATGTGAAAGAAACCAAGGCTAAAAAATAATGCCCTTGATTCAGTTAAGACTCAAACCTTCCTTTTGCCAAGAAATGTATATGTAGTGTAATTAAAGTTTTTATTTAAAAAGGGAACAAAATAAACTCTTTGCATCTTGTGAATTTTCATAAGTTCTAAGGCTCTGAGCCTTCAATAACTCTAAATAAGTGTAAATGCCCTTGTATTTTTCCAGCGTTAGAGATGCTTCAGGTCCTAAGAGGTTGTTTGTTTTATATCAGAGGTACTAATAAAAGAAAATATTTTTGAATGTAAATATTTACCAGGAGTCATAGTCATAGGTTTCATGTAACATTAACAAAGCTGTTCTTCACATAAAATTTAAAAACTAGTCAATTTAAAAACTATGAAAAAAAATACAGGTAACAATTTGAGTGTATTTGGGCTGGAGAAAACAAAATACTAACCCTTTTCTTGAGTAAGGTGTGTTATGAGTTGCTCTTGTAGAAAGCTTTTATTTTTTCACCAAAGTAGCTCCAAATTAATATCTTTAAGAGACCATAAGATTGTAACCTAGACCTGATTCAAGCACTACATTTTAACAAGCGAATTCTTTCTCTCTGAGGAGCCAGTAAAGCTTGCAGAAACCATGGGCATCTGATCTAAAAGCTCATGATAACTTTAAGGATTAGTTGGTTCAGGCTACAAAGGAACAAAATAAATTATACATGATGAAACAATTATAAAGAAAAATTGAGGGATCTTATCTTCTCCTTGATTTTTTCCGCATTTTGAGATGTAACTTATAGGCCTCTAAATTTGCATAGTTTAGTTTTATAAATTATAAGTTTGCATAGTTTCCTTTTCAAGTGAAACATTAAAGTTAACCCTTCATGAATTGTGACCATCTCTTATACCTACTATTATTATCACTCCAAGTGAAAATTAGATATTTATCAGGTCAAAGGAAACCATTACTTTAGTCTGTTAATTTTGTGGAGGGGTTAAGGTGAAGATAGAAAATGAGAGAGAATTCTGGGCTTGTAATCGGGTTGGACTGGTGGGTCATTGAGGTTGGGCCTTACATTCTTGGAGGGCCTTAGATTTAAATTTTTAATATTATCCCCAAATAAGGTCATGATATATGATTGTATGTGTTTTGTCTTTGTGTTAAAGACATTAAACTATAAAATATACTATAAATTATTTAAACTCTATTTTGGCTTTTTTTCCCTTTTCCATGTACTAGGAGCCTAAAAAGAGGGGAAATGGCCAGAGCCTCTCTTGATCTCTTATAGGGGCAAAGAGTATTTTGGATAGGGAATAACATCAGAAAACATTTATTAGATGTTTTTATTATGAATTTAAATTTAAACATTCTTGATCTCACTATTGCATTTTAAGAATACGTACATGATTCTAAAGCTAACCTGGAAGAAAAAAATATGAAAATAGCCAGGAAAATTTTGAAAAGGAGAGTTATGAAGGGAAATTTGATCTATCAGATAACAAAATGCCATAATAACAATATTTACCTCTTAAGGTTTTCATGAAGATTAGATGGTATTATTTATTTAAAATTCTCAAAATAGCGTCTGACACAGAACAAATGTTTAATAAATTTTTAACTGCTATTCTTACTTCCCTGATTTGGATATTCACTTTATTTCATAAGCATTCATTGCTTGCTATGTGTGTATGGGGAGAGGTATGACTGATTAGTCATGGTGGGGGAAGAAAATAATAAGATTAAGCTTCTGGAGTATATAATGTGATATGTCTATTTTGGAATAAATTTATTCTATTTATTTCTGGCTGTGTTGGGTCTTCGTTGCTGCACATGGGCTTTCTCTAGTTGTGGTGAGAGGGGGCTACTCTTTGTTGCAGTGCATGGGCTTCTCATTGTGGTGGCTTCTCTTGTTTTGGAGCTCGGGCTCTAGGCGCGCAGACTTCAGTAGTTGTGGCACGTGGGCTCAATAGTTGTGGCTCACGGGCTCTAGAGCACAGGCTCAGTAGTTGTGGCGCACGGGCTTAGTTGCTCCGTGGCATGTGGGATCTTCCCGAACCAGGGCTCGAACCTGTGTCGCCTGCGTTGGCAGGCGGATTCTTAAACACTGCGCCACCAGGGAAGTCCCTGTGATATGTCTTTAATCTTTAGTAAGCAGATTAAAAATGAAAGTAGAGTACCAACACTTTGGTGAGCAGTTTTGCATTTTCTATTCACAAATCCTTCTTACCAGCATTTTCATTTCTTAAATACACTGGAGTAATTCCTACATATATACAGGAGACATACATAAATAGGTTCTTTACATCACTGTCTATAATTGTAACATATCAAAACTACCTACGTGTTTATCAGAAAAGAATAGGTTAATAAATTTTGATGTCTTTATACTGTTAAGCAATTAAAAAGAATGAAGTAGAGCTGTGTATGAACATATATCTCAAAAACAGCATTGAGAAAGTTGCAGAATGATAGGTACGGTATGATAGTATTTGTATAAAGTTTGAAAACATGCAAAATAGTACATATATTATTTATAGATACATATGTAGTAGTATAAGCTAGGCATGGAATGAAAACTCCGAATTTAGGAGAGTTGGTTACCTCTTTGGAGGGAAGAAAGGAAATAGGATTCCAGAATGATCTGCAGGGCCTCCATTTTGCATGTAATGTTTTATTTAAACAAAAAAAAAGGCAAATAAGTCAAAATTTTAACATTTTTATAAACCTGGAAAACAAGTACATGGATATTCATTATATTAGTCTTTATATTTCTCTTATGTTTGAATTATTTCACATGCATGCAAATTAAGATAGATATGTGAAGATGTTCTAAAAGCAGCAAGAAGAGAGAGAAAGAACATGGCCACTGGAGTAAGAGAAGCATGGGTTTGTCCTCTCTCTGCTTCTTCTTGCCTCTGTAGCCTTGGGCAAGTTGCTGTATCTCTCTGAGATTGTTACCTCATCTGTAAAATGAGGATAATAATATCTCCTTCCCAGTTTGTTGTGAGGAATAGATAACATACCTAAAGTACTTTTTTTTAGTTCTTGAGATGCAGAAGTGCCAAGCACCGGGAATAAAATATGAACAACAGGCACTGTCCCCACCCTTACATAACTTCAGTCTAGCTGGTGAAATAAATGATCAATTAATCACCCAAACAAAAGTAAACGGTACCTGTGATCTGTGTCTTAAAGGACAGGTGCAAGGTACTATGAGTCCTTCTAATAGGGAGTATTATGGACCATGTGTATTTGTGCCTGCCCATCCCCTACAAATTCATGTGTTGAAACTCTTAATTCCCAATGTGATGGTATTTGGAGGTGGGGCCTTTGGGAAATACTTAGGTCTGAGAGTGGAGCCAACATGATGGGATTAATGCTCTTAGAAAAGACCTGAGAGAGCTCGCTTCCTGTCTCCTAGCTGCCATGCAAGGAAACCAGGAAGGGGGCTCTCAGCTGAGCCCAGCCATGCTGGCACCCTTATCTCAGACTTCAGCCTCCAGATCTGTGAGGAATCAATGTTTGTTGTTTAAGCCACCCAGTCCACAGTACTCTTGTTATAGCACCTCAAACTGACTAGGACAAGGGGAAGTCATGAAAGGCTTCCCTGAGTAGTGCCTTAGAGCTGGGCTTTGAAGAAAAGGAGCAGGAACTTCAGTGAAGAGGGGAGGGTAGAGCAGTCCAACCTGAGGGAGCAGCCTGAAATGTTGTAGGAGGGAGCACAGCTATTAGAAGGGGCTGAAAGGAGGCTGGCTGATGGGATGGAGTGGAGAGTTCCAGGGGGAGAGTGGAGGTGCCGCATAATGCTGAAGAAGTAGGAAGGCCAGGTCTGCAGAACTCTGTGGGCCCTGTTGGGTAATTTGGGGTGTGAGAAGAGCAATTTGAAGATGCTGACCACTAAGCCAGAATTTCATAAATCAGGGCGAACAGAAGAAATGCTTGAAGGACAGTTTGGAAACAACTTTAAACAATGTGGCATTGTTAGGGAGTCCTAGAAAATGGTCTGCCTAACTGGCCCAGAACAATCAGAGCTAGTGGTGATGGCCTTTTAGAAGACAAGAATTACGAAGCTGAAGTTGCATCCACAAACCAATGGGTAGTTTGTTTTAACGTCTATGCAATCGGAAGGGAGTGTTGGTCACACAATAATCCTTTTTTCCAATAATTGCTTACCTTAATGGTCATCTTCTTTAAATATCAATATAATAGAGTCCTTAGTTGTACAGATTCTAAGTTTATGCTGTATTATACAAAGTTAGAGCCTAAAATAAATAGTGAACCAATACCAAGGAATTCAACAGTATTCTAAATAGATTCCATTGTGTGTAAGCGCTGTTACCAAAATGACCACTGATATGCTTACCCCTCCTTCAACTGAAGTGCTTAACACATTAATGTTTAAAATGTTTTCCATACATTAATGAATTAGACAAATACTTGTTGAGGGTTTACTATGTCCAAGGCACCATGCTCTGTGTCACATGGCAGGTGATCGATAAATGAGTTTGTTGGTGTCTTGCTTCTCACTCTGAAACATCGCTCCCTTCCCTTCCCCTGCTATGGAGCTGCTCCCCTTGGTTTCTGAAGCATTTCTATGTCGCCTCCAGCAACAAAGAGGTGACCAGAAATTGGATGAGAGGAGAGAAGGTGTGGGCTGGTTTTTAAAAATAGGTTGAAAAAAGAAAAACATCTCTTTCCCTATTGGTCACATTTAGAGGATGCTAAGGAACCAACTTGTTATTCTGCAAACTGGTAAGTAAAGGGAAGGAAAGAATCAAGGACTGAAGGTATAAGTTTAAAAGTAGAGAATTATGAAGATAAACATTTTTTTAATGGCTGCATACAATTCTGTTATAGGAAAGACTTTTATTTAACTAGTTCCCCATTGATGGATAATTTGTTTCTTTTCCCTTCTCTCTCCTCTTCCTTTTTTTTCCTTCTTTTTCTCCTTCACTAAATAAAGAATGGTACAACAAACATCCCTGTATATGTTATTTTCATGAACTTTTAGGTTAGTCATAGGGAAAACTCCTGTGGTAATTAGGGATTTCTGGGTTAAAGGTATTTTTAAAGATGTATTTTTAAAGATGTATTTTTATTTTTTTTATTTTTTATTTATTTTTTATTTTTTATTTTTTTTTGTGGTACGCGGGCCTCTCACCGTTGTGGCCTCTCCCATTGCGGAGCACAGGCTCTGGACGCACAGGCTCAGTGGCCATGGCTCACAGGCCTAGCCGCTCTGCGGCATGTGGGATCTTCCCGGACCGGGGCACGAACCCGTGTCCCCTGCATCGGCAGGTGGATTCTCAACCACTGCGCCACCAGGGAAGCCTTAAAGATGTATTTTTAAACTATTAATAATAATTACTGTGTTGTCCTCTAGACAGGTTGCACTAGTTTACATTACCTCCCACAGTATAACAGTGTACATTTCCCCACACCTTTGCCAGCATGAGGTATCAGCAAACTTAAATTTAGCCTATGTGATAAGTTAAAATAGCATCTGAATGTTTTGAGTGTAATTTAGTTATGAGTAAGTTAATTTTAATTTATTATTGTTATTAATTTCTGGCCAATAGTTCACATTTTTTAGGTAGTGCTTTTTATTACTCATTTCTAACCAGGAGTCCTTAGGTTTAATGCTTAGGTTGGCTCCAAGGTGCTCAGTGACTTTCATTATGCTCACAGACATTTGGCTTTATAAGGAGGCACAGTGGGTGTTACAGAAAGGTCTTGAGGGAGGGAGGTCCGCTCTGTGATTCGCTTTATGGGGAATCGTGTTCTATTGTCAGCATAGATGCCCTATGTGAAAGATAGAGGTTATGATGATCCGCTACAACACTTTATGGATAACGCATTTTTGTAAACCCTAAAGTAGTGTGGAAGTATAACATGTTATATTTTTTCTAAGTTTATTTACTTTGAAAGCAAAATCTTCAAATGTTCCGTTTCATTCTTAAAAGATCTTTAAGGGAACTTCTGTAATCTTAAAAAATTAATTACAGGAAAGCTGAGATCTGCCTTTTGATACACTAGTAGTACGATTTTATGTGTAAGGAGATGAAATGTAAATACCTGCTTTGGGGGATAGAAATAAAAGCAGCATTTTAATTAGCGTTTGTTTATGTGGCAGCTTGTTTTTTTGTTTTTTCTTCTCTTCTTTTGAAAAGTTAAAGACTGCCCTATAATAGAGGAGGGGCTCTAGTAGTTTTACTTTATCCTGAAATTGACTCTCTCAAGGAAGGACTCTTGAAGACTTAGTTTTTTAATTGCACTTGTTAGTGTAACATTTGTTTTAAAAACAGAATTATTTAATATCTTAAGGGACTGTGTACTCTCTGGCGATAAGACACCAGGCTTTGTTTTTTAAGACCTCAGTGAAATATTTTTACTTTTCCATTTCCTTTGCCATATAAAATATGTTGAAGTGCTTTAAACCCAAACAAGCAAGTTTGATGCCTGTTTCCACACGTGAGTATGTTTAGCAGTAGTTGTTAAAAAATGTGGAGTAACTGTGTTGGTGAAGGAGGTGGTAATGATGAAATGAGTGAACTATGTCCTGTTTATTTATTTTTTAGTAACCTCATGTGATATCATGTGATGACTTGAAGGACTGAAGCAATTTTTGAAATTATATAAGGAATATCCATATATTATAGAATTTGCAGTTTCTGTAAAATGCAGCTGTCTACATTTTTACCTATAGATTATGAAGAACGTATTTTAAACTTAAAGTCACTTTTTTAGGACATAAAAGTTATAAACAAAAGGAGAAGAGAGAAAACAAGCTAGTCATGCTGTAGTTGCATCAAAAATGACAAGATTGATATCTATGAAATATAAATTGTTAAAAATTGTTAAATATAAATTGTTAAAAATACAGATTGATAAGAAGAAGACTATGAACATTCATGCGTTACTTTTGGAATATAAATGGGCAGAACATTCAAGAGAGCAACTTTATAATATGTATCAAGACTCTACTTCTAGGAGTTTCAGGGAAATAATAATAAATTTACAAAAAGGTCATGCATAAAGGTATTCACTGAGGTTTTTTTTTTTTTGTAACAAAAATCAGAAGCCATCTAAATGTTCAATCACGGGAATGTTTGAATAAATTATAAGGTATCTATATGTGAAATATGCAACTGTTACAGTTTATATTTATAAAATTTAAATTAACTTGAGAAAGTTATTGTTGTGATATTAAGTGGGGAGAAAGCAGAAAGCACAATCTGAGTTATATTTCAAAAAGACAAACAGACATGGACCTATAAAAAAGAAAAGGCTAAAAATACCTGTGCCAAGATGTTCAGAGGGGATTCAGGCATGGGATCATGGGCGATTATTTCACTGTTCATGCTTTTCTGTGTGGTCCAGTTTTTCTTCAGTTTGCATGTACTACTTTTGTAATCATAGAGAGAATGAACATTATTTACTCAAAATCATTTATTTGCATGATGACATTCCATGCTAGGGAATGCAGTCTTCCCAGGCTTTCGTAGCAGATTCCTTTTCCATGGTGTAGGCTATTCATCACAAGGGAGAACTTAGTTTTTTTAAAAAGAGGACAACATTATCCTCATTGATTGAACCACTCCAGAATAAAGATGGTTCTGTGCAAAGTGTGACTTTCCTGAGTGTGGAGAGAGAAGACCACATGTAACTTGGTGGATAGTCATCCTAAAATGTAATGTCTAGAAGAGTTCTAGAAAAGTGTTATATATAGGAAAATTGGTTTTAACTTGTTTGAGAAAACCGAGAGGCCTACTATATCTTACTAAAGCAGGACTTGTCAATGTCCTTTAGAGTTGTTGATAAAGAAACATTTCAGTTCACATTAATGGATTTTAATAAAGGAAAAAGATGTTCACACAGGTGCTTTTATTTTTTTCTTCCTTCTTGCAATTCTCTTTACAATGTTGAAGAGCTGTGTCTGCAACTCTGTAATGGATTTATTGACAAAAGCCTGCTGGCATTAGGGATAGTTCAAACTTGTAAAATTAGCAACATAATATTTTCAGCTGTTTTGCTTGAAGGTTTTTACAGGTCATTTATACCTTTGGTTTAAAGGAAAAATACTGATTTGACCATCTTTAATTCTAGATTTTGGAAGATATTCCTATTTTAAAAAGAGTGGATTGGAATAATTTTTTGAGTATTATGTGTCTGTGTATCCAACATGTACGCATGAAATAAGACTATTGTACCAAATTAAAACATTTATGAAGGCAGTTAACAAGAATGGACCAACAAAAGAGAAATTTTAAGGTGGGGAAGGTTATGGATTTTATTTTAACAATTAACATTTAATTAATGTTAATTAATTAATTATTGATTAAAAGCAGATATTTTCATTTCTATAGAACTGGAATTTTGACAGATCTTTAAAGGAAATGCTGTATGAACATACAAGGAATTATCTAATTTCTATCTGAAATTGACATGAAGAAGTTTCAGATTTTCTTATTTTTTTCATTATGGTTTATTTACCATATGTATTCATGTTGTGAGGTAATCAAGAATAAAATACTGTACATTGCAAATAATTTTAAATAAAATGTACATTGCAAATAAAAACAATAATTTAATTTTTGATGATTTTGTCTCATCTTTTAAGATTTAACCTTTAAATTTAATTCCTCACTTGAAGGCATGTGAGTTTTTCTTTACTTCTAGAGGGCTGTTCTGTCATCTGCACTACAAAGGAGCAGTTTCTCATTCTATTTTAGTAATCTGGGAATGGCAAATATTTAGAAGAACTCCAGTACAATGGCAGAAAGAAAGGGAAACTGAAGTTTGGTGGGATCTTCTCTTGTCTGCACTATACTTTGTTTAGGGAGGGAAGAAGAAATATTGCAAATTTGCAGGTTAATGTGAAAGAACTAAATTTTTGTCTTTGTAATTTATGAATGAATGGAGAAAAATATCCTATGTATGTTTCCTTTGTTCCAGTTTTAAAACTTCCTATATTGTATGTTTTACTTTTAGGCCATTTGTCATTTCTGACTTGGTTTTCTATGGAATTTGACAGGACAGAGAAAAGAATTTTATGATGGAATTATATGAATTCCTTATCTTCTTATGACATGCTAAACCTACTGGAAATAAATGATGATGATGGCAATTAATATATTAAATATTGGAGTAGCATATCTGTGTAAATATTTAGAAATTAATATAGTGAAAAAAATTTAAATATCATATAAGCTAAAAAGATAAATTTTTGCAAAGAAAGTTTTCAGAAAGAATGCTGAAGTCTGTCACATGTAAAACTTTAGTGAAATGTGTAAGATTATGATTGGACCAGGCTTTAGAACATATATATAAATATAGAAAAATATATAGAGAATATATATAAATATAGAAAAATTGTATATCTCCATATACCAAAAAAACTTATGGGATAGTACCATTAAAGAAATGCCAGTTAAAATAAGGTAGGAGAATAATTTCTTGTCTTTTAAACTAAAATTTTTTTGTTTTTTAAAGATGATAACACCCGGTATTTGTCAGGTTGTAGGGTGTAGAGTGCAATTTGACAGTGCAATTTAAGCTCTATAAGTATGTTCATATCCTCTGACCCAGTGATTCCAAGCATGAAAATTTATACTAAGAAAATAATTTAAAAGATGACAAAGAGGAAAGCAGCAACAACAACCAAGGGTGTACATATGTACAAAGTTTTTTACAGAAACTTTACTTTTTTCAGTTTCCACATTTTCCATGATAAAGATCACACATTGTTTAGAGACAGACTATGCAAGAGTTACAAGAAATTGTTGCATAGGCATAAGCATACATGGGTTTGTAATTATACACATATGATTATAAATGTGCTTGCAAAAGGTTTATTGGATATATACATAAGACTCTGGAAATACACAATGTTTAGTGTTACAATTATATACGTAAACAAGGAAACTTGACAGTATGCTAAATTTGCTTACAAGTAGACAAAATGCAAAATACATCTTCTGTACTAAAATGGAGGGCAATCATACTATAAGCTGAGTAGGACTCTGACTCTAAGAAAAGCTACCAGACTGACAGCTCTTTGATGACAAGAACCCATCTTGTCTTATTCATCTGTCAACTGGAGAGTAGTTGGCTCTCACCAAATGATTACTGATTGGATTCTGTCATTTTTTTTTTTTTTTTTTTTTCCCTCAAAATCCTGGCTGCTAATTAGGTTCCCAGACTCCTGCCAGGTGACTACATCACAATCACTTGGGCTATTTAGAGATGCAAATTCCTCGGTCTCTTTCCTCTGGAATTCTTACTCATTCACCTAGACTCAGGGACTTTCTCTTTTTTTTTTTAATTTTAATTTTGGAATAATTTAAAACCTTCATAAAATTTACAGAGAGTTCCCAACTTAACCTTCACTTAGGATCATTTGTTACTGTTTGTATTCAGTTTAGGGTTTTATTTGTTTATTTGTATTGTGATTATGTGAAACATCATGATTCTGAGAGTCAGAGCAGTATAAAAAGTTGTCCTCAGAGAAGTGTGAATCTATTTTTTTAAAGTCCCCCATATGATTCTGATATTCAGCTGTTTCAGAACCACTGGTCTAGTCTATCGGGTTTGAAGTCAGACCTGAATTTAAATCCATTTTCTCTCAAGTATGTAATGGGGGTAAGTTACTTTCCCTCTCTGAGCTTGCAGTTCCTACTTCTAGGATTGGAAGTAGGATTGTTGTAAGGATATAAAAATATATATAAAATGTTTATGACAACGCCTGCAAAGAGTGAGAGCCCACGTAATAGCTGTATTTATTCTCTCATACATCCATTTAGCAAATATTAATTACATTGCTACTAAGTACTGAGGCACTATACTGTTTCTCAGTGATACAAAATACCTAATACTTGGTTCATGCCCTTGAGTAGTGCACATTTTATGGGGCTAATAGCAGTTTTTCAGAAAATATGATGATTGTTTCTTAAACTGATGTGCCATCTATAAGGCTAAGATAATAATTAAGTCATGATTTTATGGAAGCTTTTCTCTAGAAACTATCATGGTTTAAAAAAGTCTAGGGAAGCACATAGTTATGTATCTCTGACTCAAATATAAGTCATTTCAGGGTTTTTAAAATGTATAGATATCAGACCATTTGAAGTTGAATTTTCTAGTGAGTGCCTGTAGACAGGTGATGTGTTCTTAGGTACTAGACATTCAAGTGATATATATGTCACATGTTTTAGAACAGTGTTTTTTATTTTGGCCTTTATAATGTTCAGGTATGTTCCCTGTATACCCACTTTGTGAAGTTTTTACCATAAATGGATGTTGAATTTTGTCAAGAACCTTTTCTGCATCTCTTGAGATGTTCATATGATTTTTATTCTTCAGTTTGTTAATGTGATGTATGATTTGCAGATATTGAATCATCCTTGCATCCCTGGGCTAAATCCTACTTCATCATGGTGTATGATTCTTTTAACATAGTGTTGAATTCAGTTTGCTAATATTTTGTTGAGAATTTTTGCATCTGTGTTCATCAGTGATATTGGCCTGTCATTTTCTTTTTGTATATCTTTGTCTGGTTTTGGTATCAGGGTGATTCTGGCCTTGGGGAATGAATTCAGAAGTGTTCCTTTCTCTGCAATTTTTTGGAATAGTTTGAGAAGAATAGGTGTTAACTCTTCTCTAAATGTTTGATAGAATTCACCTATGAAGCCGTCTGGTCCTGTACTTTTGTTTGTTGGGAGTTTTTTTATATTACTGATTCAATTTCATTACTGGTAATTGGTCTGTTCATATTTTCTATTTCTTCCTGATTCAGTCCTGAGAGATTGTACACTTCTCAGAATTTGTTCAGTTCTTGTAGGTTATCCATTATTGGTGTATAATTGTTTGTAGTCATCTCTTGTGATCTTTTGTATTTCTGTGGTATCAGTTGTAACTTCTCCATTTTTATTTCTGATTTAATTCATTTGAATCCTTTCTCTTTTTTTCTTGTTGAGTATGGCTAAAGGTTTGTCAATTTGTTTATCTTTTTAAAGAACCAGCTCTTAGGTTCATCGATCTTTTCTATTGTTTTAGTCTCTATTTTATTTATTTTTACTCTGATGTTTATTACTTCTTTCCTTTTCCTAACTTTTGGTTTTGTTTGTTCTTCTTTTACTAGTTCCTCTAGGTGTAAAGTTAAGTAGTTTATTTGGGAATTTTCTTGTTTCCTGAGGTAGGCTTGTATCTCTGTGAACTTCTCTCTTAGAATTGCTTTTGCTGTGTCCCATAGATTTTGGATCATTGTGTTTATGTTTTCATTTGTCTCCTGGTATTTTTAAATTTTCTCTTTGATTTCTTTAGTGAACCATTGGTTGTTTAATGGTATATAGGTTAGTTTCCACGAGTTTGTGTTTGTGTTTTTTTTTTCATTTATTTGATTTCTAATCTCATTTCATTGTGGTTGGAAAAGATGCTTGATATGATTTCAGTTTTCTTAAATTTACCGAAGCCTTCTCTGCGGCCTAGGATGTGATCTATCCTGGAAAATGTTTCGTGTGCCCTTGAAAAGAATGTGTATTCTGCTGCTATATGTCTTGGTGTGGACCTCTTTGGATTGATCTTGTGTATGACTCTCTTTGCTTCCTGGACTTGGATATCTGTTTTCTTTCCCAGGTTAGGGAAGTTTTCAGCTATTATGTCTTCTCTGTCCTTCTCTCTCTCTCTCTCTTTCTCTCTCTCTCTTTCTCTCTCTCTCTCCTCCTTCTGGGACCCCTGTAATGCAAATGTTAGTATGCTTTATGTTGTCCCAGAGGTCTCTTAAACTATCCTCATGTTTTTTCATTCTTTTTTCTTTTCTCTGTTCAGCTTGCATGATTTTCACTGCTATATCTTCCAGTTTACTGATCTGTTCCTCTGTATCATCTAATCTGTTGATTTCTTTTACTGTATTTTTAATTTCAGTTCATGTATTCTTTAGTTCTGTTTGGTTATTCTTTGTATTTCCTAACTCTTTGTTAAAAGTTCTCACTGTATTCTTCCATTCTTCTCCCAAGTTCATTGAACGTCTTTATGATCATTACCTTGAACTCTTTATCAGGTAGATTGCTTATCTCAACTTTGCTCAGTTTTTCTTCTGAGTTTTTATCTTGTTCCTTCATTTCAAAAATATTTCTCTGTTGCCTCATTTTTTCTGATTCTCTATTTTTATTTGTATATTGACGGGGTTATGTTTCCCCATCCTGGAGAAGTGGCCTTATGTAGGTGATATCCTATGGCATCTAAGAGCACACTCCCTTCTGTTCATCAGAGCTATATTCTCTAGGGGGGCCCCCAATGTGGCTGTGTTGGCCCTTCTGTCATGGTAGGGTTGACTACTGTGGGCATGCTGGTAGGTGTGACTGGCTCCCAGCTCATTTGTTTGCCAGGCCCTGCCTAGTGCAGAGGCTGCTGGCTGCTGGTGGGCAGAGCTGGGCCCTGGGGCTGGCCTGCTTGTGGGTGGAGCCAGTCCCAGGGTGGCTGGCTGTGGGTTCTGGGGTCCCAGTGCTGGTGTTGGCCAGCTGGTGGGTGGGTCTGGAGTTGGGGTTGTCCCAGGGCTGGTGCCACCCACTGGTGGGCAGGGCTGGGGTCTGGGGAGTACTGATCCTGGTGCATGCTGTTGGTAGGCAGAGTCATGTCCCAGTGTGCCTGGCTGCACAGCCTGGGGGGTTCTGGTCCTGGTACCAACCCACTAGTAGACAGAGCTGTGTCCCAGGGTCTCTGGCTGCAGGCCTGGGGGTCCCAGAGATGGTGTCAGCCTGTAAGTGGGCAAGGCTAGATCCCAGCTGCTAGGGGACTCAGGAGCACCTACTTGTCCTGCTGGCCTGCTAGTGGTTAAAGCTGTGTCCCCGTGCAGGCAGCTGCTTGGCCTAGGGGACTCCAGGACTGGTGCTGTCCAGCTGGTGGGTGAGTTTGGGTCTTGGCACTAATGAGCTAGAGGGCATACTCCAAAATGGCTCTTACCAGCACCCATGTCCTCCTGGTAGACTGAGCTCCCCATAATGGCTGCTGCCAGCATCTGTGTCATTAGGGTGAGTCCTAGTTGCCTGCTGCTTCTCTGAGAGGCTCTCCAAGATCAGAAAGTAGGTCTGATCCAGGCTTCTTTCAAATTATTGCTTCTGCCCTGGGTGTCAGAGCATGTGAGATTTTGTGTGCGCTCTTTAAGAGCGGAGTCCCTGTTTCCCACACCCTCTGCCTTTCCTGAAAGCAAGCCCTTCTGCCTTCAAAGCCAAATAGTATGCGGGCTCATCTTCCAGGTTCAGGACCAGGGCTGGGTAGCCTGAACTTGATGTGAGGCGTGGGCTCCTTGCTTCATGGGGAAAACCTCTGCAGTTGTGATTATCTGCCCATTTGGGGTCACCTCCCTGGGGGTGTGGGCCTTCACTGTATGTCTCTGCCCCTCTTACCTCTCTTGTTGTGTTCCTTTCTTTATATCTTTTGTTGCAGAAGATCTTTTCTGCTGGTCTTCAGGTTCTCATTGCTAGTTTCTCTGTAAATAGTTGTAAGTTTGATGTGCCGGTGGGAGGAGGTGTGCTCAGGGTCTTTCTACTCTACCATCTTGGCCACATACCCAGTGCTTCTCAATTTTAATATGATTCTCAGATCATATGAGGATCTAATTAAAAAGATTTGAAGTCAGTAGATCTGGCATAGGGCCTGAGAATCTGCATTTATAACAAGCAGCAGATGCAATGGTGTGAATTACACTTTGAGTAACAAGAGTTTATTACACTTATGTATAGCTGATTCACTTTGTTATAAAGCAGAAACTAACACACCATTGTAAAGCAATCATACTCCAATAAAGATGTTTAAAAAAAAAGTTTATTGCGCTGGCTTTGAAACTCAGTTCTTCAACTTCTTAGATACGTGCATGTTATTAATGATTAATTTCACTCTATGTGCCTGTTGTACCTTGAGGTATTAGCTATTGAAGTCACCACTTATGGCATTTTAAGATTTTAAATTAACACTCAGTACATGAAGACAAACCTCTAACAACTAATGGGTAGAACTGAAAAATAAATGTCATGATTTGGTAATGCAGCTAAAGATATGCTTCTTCCATTTGGATCTGTATATAATTTGTGAGATTTTCCCCCCACTGTGACAGCCACTATAAATACCTAAATAAACTGAAATTGGAACCTGACTTGCAAATACCTTTATCACAAAGGGTTAAATCAAGATTTTCTTTAGAAAAGCATATATAACACTGTTCTCACTGTATCAATATAGAAACAAGAAAACAATGTTTCATGAAACAGTTTTGGAACCATTAATAAATAAAATAGAAGGCTTTATTATTTCCTTCATCTGTCCTTTTAAATTTTCTAATTTGTATGTGTTTGAATTTACCTAATTTCTTGGAAGTACATTTCTATAATTTATATTCTAAATTAGGGATATGTGCTCAAGAATACTTTTCTAATGGGGGGGTAGAAGAAAAAAGTTTAGATTCTACTGCTACGTAGCACAGAAAAGGTGACTTTCTTTTGAAAAAAAAAAACTGAGGGCAGATGTTTATAATTTGCCATCTCTACTGAATAAAAATCTCCTCAGGGCGTTTCCAGGGTATCTAATATTCAGAAGCTCTTTATGACCACCCCATGTGGTTTAGGCTTGAATTTGGAACTCTTCATTGAGAACTAAATATTTATGGCAACACAAGATCCCTTCTTCCCCCCGCCCCCCACAGCAGAGGATAATGGATCTTTAAGTGACTAATTAGTGTATTACATTCATTAAATTAAGTTAAATTGCTCTAGTCCCAATTAATGAGAGTTCTGGGATCTTCAAACCACAAAATAATTATTACAGGGACAGGGCTATAAACATAAATGAATTAACTCACCCAGGCCCTGTGAAAATGCAGGTTGCTTTGGTTTTATTTATTCTGAGCCCACATCTAAGGTTCTGATATACTTCTTTTCCTTAGCACTGTCCTTTCGATCTTTGACTAGTCATTTCCTACTCTCTAAACCAGAGGCTGTCAAACTTTTTGATCTGTAGAACCCTTTATACTCTTAAAATTGGTTGAGGACCTCATGGAGCTTTGTTTATGTGAGTCATGTCTATCAATCTTTACCATGGTAGAAATTAAAACAATTTTAAAATATTCATTGTCATTAAAAAAAACACCTAGTGCGTGTTAACATATTTCATGTAAAATAACTGTATTTCCCAAAATAAAAAATTAGAGTAGTGGCATCGTTTTACATTGTTTACAAATATCTTTAAGGTCTGGCTTAACAGAAGACAGCTGGGTTTTCCTGGCTACTTTTACACACCATCTGTTGCAATATTGCACAGCATGTAGCCTCTAGAAAACCCCATTGGACACTTGTGAGAGAATGAGTGAAAAAGGCACATAATGACTTAATATTGTTTCATGGAAATAGTTTTGATATTGTAGATCCCCTGAAAAATGTCTCTGGGCCCACAGGTGCTACCCTTCTTCCTAAGCTAAGGAGGGAGTTGCCGTGGCTGTCTAGGACCTCCGAAAGGCTCAGTCTACTTCTCTGAAGAGGTTTGCCAGGGGCATAATTAGGGGCTGCTTCAGAGGTGCAGTCATCCCCTCTATTTTACTCTCCCTGATTATGTCATCGTTTCATTCTCAAGCATTCATATCTCACAAGCTCCTAGCTTGTGTCTTTGCTAGGTACTGTAAAGGTGGTCTTTTCCAGGTTGGCTGAAAAATGACAAATGGATAGAATTTGCTCAGTTTTGAATTTTTCTCTTATAAGTTTTCATATGTTATTACTTTCTGTTAGTAAACATTAGATGGGAAGACAAATGAACAATTAAATCATATCACTGATGATCATATAAAATTCATAAGCTTGTTTTGTATTGTGATATATGGACCCTTGGTTGAGTTTTGTTAAAAAAATATATACACAGTAATACTGTTTGCTATGAAATTATTCCTAGTTCGTATGACAGAATTAAACATATCCTGTTTTATAGCATCTCACCAAGAGTCAGCATGGTATTTCCTAAAGACCATCACCATTTTCTGGTGCTCTGCCATATGAGTAAGTTTGAAAACCCTTGTAGAGGGCAACTTGGAAGGAAATGTGTAGGCTTAAACCAATCTATTTAATATAGCATATAGAGTCCCGCCATCTCCTGTATGAGGAGATAACGGGCTGAAGGAAAAGATTTTTCAGTGATGCCTCTCCAAATTAGGTAATGGCGCTGATCCACAAATTCCTTTTATGTTTCTCCTCTACGTTTTTCTGATTCAGACGACAAAGAGAGCAAGCTAGGCAGTGGCAGATCTGAATAGTGAGTGCTGAGAGATCATCTGAGACAGAAAGCAGAGCAACATCCTGAGGTTTATTAGGTAACACTCCAGATGATGGGAGTGGCTGCCACACCCGTTAGTTTGCCCTTGTTTTGTATGCTATCAGATTCTGGCATTCATGCATTCAGAAAATGTTTATTGAGTACTTACTATGTGCTTTAAACTACATTGAAAAAGTCAACAAAGCTCCCAAACTTATTTTCAGACAAAGCTCCGCTGACTCTAAGAAGACACGGTTTAGATCTCTCTGGTAAATAATACCTGCATTTCTTACTTAAGGAGGATTAACTTCGTATCAGAGGCAACTGAGCACAAATGTGGTTGGCTGGGGGCCAGCTCTTTGAAGTTCCTTAACTTGCATAGACTAACCTTGTCAATTCCAAAGGTATAGGAAACTGGAGTGTACTTTGATGTCAGAACTGTTTTGAGAGACCATCTTCTGTTGCGTTTTCCTTTGAAGCAGAGTGACTCAAGGCAATCTTTGCTTACACAGGGCCGATCATTTGACCTAGAAAGCTTAGAAAGAAAAATCCTTTGCCAAAAGGGAGTTGAAGATAGCTACAAGTGATTTGAAACATCATGTTTACTTAAAGAGTTTCCAGAGAGATCATTTGGAATTAATCTGGTTTACCTAAAGCCAGAGGATTAGTGTTCAACATTATTCCTTATGGGAACTTACAGTTCGGTGTAATGCATCTCTCAGAATTCTCAGGCACCAGCATGTTTTAGCTGCAGACATTTCTGAGAAGGGCCAGTTTATTGATAAATGCACAACTATCCATAAACACAAAGTGTGTAGCTGAAATATTTTTAAAAACCAGCTAAAAAGGACTTTGAGTGGGAAAAAAAAAAAAGTCACAGAAGCTGAAGGTCCAGTTTCAGAGATACCAAGTTATCAGGTTTCTCCCCTGATGTCAGGTTAATGGGAAATTGGAAACTGAAAGCTGGTGTGTGTTACCCTCTTACACCTTAAAATGTTGCTTGTTAAGACAGGCACATTTTTTAAATACTTGTTTGAATACCTGAAGTACAAGCCCTTATTTTCCTGCCTGCTTGTCATCCTTCTGATTGGCTGTTCTTCTGATCATAACCAGAGCATCTGGATATTTCTCAGGCAGTTGAGATTAAAAGAAACTTGTCAAAGTATTTTCTTCTCCATTACGCTGAAATTCATGGTTTAAAATACTTGTTAGTTTCAGGCATAATAATTTCCTGAACTAGTGAATAGATAATTATAAATATCACATTGGTTTTGTTTTTAATATTTTCATTTTCAAAATATTGATGTCTTTGAGAATGGAAACAGAGCATTTGTCCTAATTTAGCAGGTTGGAATGGGGTTTGGAGGTCATAATAGCAGAGAAGTGACATTGCTGACCCGTTATCATTTGATTGTTTCAGTCACTAATCTGAGTTACTGATCCCGGGTTCAGGTTGGGACCCTTCTGTGTCCTTGGCTACAAATCCCTAGAATATTGACTATGGGCCTTTTAGGATTTCACAGTTTTGGGTGGGTTTGCAAAGTGCATCCGCCTGAATGTTAGGAACAAGTTGGCATTTCATACCACTTGTTTCATTTAAGATCATTTCTAGATGGTTTGGCTTTATAGAGTTACCGAAAATAGTCACATCATGGCCCTACTTGAGTTTCCCCCATTCACTTCTAAGTGATGGGTGTGCAATGGAGAGAAAGGCCCACTAGTAATTTTTAATTTTTTACTAGCCAATCATAATAAGCATCACATGTGAAATACAGGCTGACTACTACATGGATGTGAATGAGATGAAGCAAATCTCTCCATGCAAATATATAAAATACATATTGAACAAACCATCTTTTAAAAAGTAAACATTTCAAGCTATTACACGTGTTGGACAAGCCAATCTTAAAAAGGAAAGAATTTTTAAAGCAAAATTTTCATTTTTTTATGGAATGAAAAGAATTAAAAGTTCTACTTTTGGTCAGTTTTTTCTGGAGCAAGGGAATGCTGAGGGTGGGGCAGTATAAAAATGATGAAATTAGAATGTCCGCAATAATGGGAGAGTCTATTTTATTATTATTATTTTTTTAAGAATTAATTTTATTTATTTATTTATTTTTGGCTGCGTTGGGTCTTCGTTGCAGCGCGCGGGCTCTCTCTAGTTGCGGCGAGCGGGGGCCACTCTTCGTTGCGGTGCGCGGGCTTCTCATTGCGGTGGCTTCTCTTGTTGCCGAGCACGGGCTCTGGGCGCACGGACTTCAGTAGCGGTGGCGCACGGGCTTAATTGCTTCGCTGCATGTGGGATCTTCTCGGACCAGGGATCGAAGCCCTGTCCCCCGCATTGGCAGGCGGATTCTTAACCACCGCGCCACCAGGGAAGTCCTGGAGGGTCTATTTTAAATTTTGAGTTTTTCAGTGTTTTTATCAGAATGTGTTCTGGTAACAAATGCTGCTGCACGTTGAAGAGAGCAGATAAACCAGAAAGTGTTCAAAGAGTCCTGATTTTCTCTCACAAACTGGGTGAGAGTAACTAAATCTTTCTAAACATCAACAATGTTAACTTTTTTCAGAACTATGAAAATCTTAAGATTTCTTTTTATGTCATTTTATTAACTGCCTTATCTTGAGTGACTAGTTAAGTTCAGTTTTTTGTGGGTTTTTTTCTATTTGAAAGACTTTTAAGAAATGTCTTAGTTTATTTGGTTGTTTACTTCTTTTTAATCTTGAAACATTTAAGATAAATAATTTTTTCTAAGATTCTAATTATTTTAAAAATACATTGTATACTTTGAGTAGCATATGTATTATATTTCTGATTATGGTGATTTTGGCAAAGGGTGTTGAGATCCTTTGTGAGGTCAAGAATTTTTAAGGTTAAGAGTGAGAGAAGGAAAACCCTCAAAATCTAAGGAAGCTAGTATTAAATAAATTGATGTTTAATCCCTTGAAAGCCAGGGTTTTGCTTGGTGTCCAGTTACCTTGTGCGCCTTGTCTGTTGAACTGATTGATGATAGGTGAATCTGTTTTCCCCCCAATAAGTGCTTTTCTGCAATTCCTAAAGATTCCTGTTTAAAAGACACTCTTTCAAGAGATTTTCAGATTAGAGGTGACAGAAAACAAACAGTAGCACTTGGGACACTATCTCTTGGTTTTGTATACTGTTTTTGTTCCAAAATGTAGTTTTTAGTTGGTTTATCATTTTCCCCATGTGACTATTTTTCTTATAGTCATAGTCACGTGTTATTCAGCTACATAAAATATATATGCTTTGGATCAAAGGCTACAAGAAACGTAGAAAAAGGACAATACCTATTATATTAGAGATGTGGGATAATGGGTGAAAGTAATTTTTTTAAGTGTCTTGATGGGGGCTTCCCTGGTAGTGCAGTGGTAAAGAATCCGCCTGCCAATGCAGGGGACGTGGGTTCGAGCCCTGGTCTGGGAAGATCCCACGTGCCGTGGAGCAGCTAAGCCCGCGTGCCACAACTACTGAAGCCCGCGTGCCTAGAGCCCGTGTGCCACAACAAGAGAAGCAACCGCAACGAGAAGCCCGCGCACCACAACGAAGAGTAGCCCCCGCTCGCCACAACTAGAGAAAGCCCAAGAGCAGCGACAAAGACCCAACGCAGCCAAAAATAAATAAATAAATTTATTTTTTAAAATGTCTTAATGTTGCTGGCATTACTTCAGCAATACATAGCATTCAAAGGAAGACAATTTTCATTTTTGACAATCTTGAAAAAACTTTTAAAAAGCCTTTTCCATTTTGCTGTTTTAGAAAAGAAACCTTAACGAAGAAAGTGATAAAGAGTTTTGCATCTTCATTCCATGAATTTAAAACATTTTGAGATCAGTCATAGCTGAGCCTTTTGAGAGCTTAGCCTTTTGAGTTCTTTTGTTGGCAAATATTCTTAAATATCAAATATCGACTGAAAAGCAGAGGTAAATTGATGAATAACATATTCTTACTGAAAAAGATTTCCTTTAGTATATGGAAGATTACAATCTCCAAACTTTTAATATTTTTAAGCCTCTTGATAATAAAATGCCTATCGTTAGTAAATAGGCTCATTCATTCATTCAACATACTATATAATTATTGAGTGCTTTCTATATGACCAACTTTCTATATGTTGAACACTGGAGAGACAATCACTAGTGAGCAAAACAGTCACGGGTTCTCCTCTTGGAGTTTATTTATGCCTTAGTTCATTTAAAAGATAGTTATTGAACGCCAACCATGTACCCAGCACTGTTCTATAAACTGGGGTTTTGCTCTGCAGTGGGAGAAACAAGCCATAAATAAGAACATAAATAAATGATTATGATCATTTCAGGTGGGGATCAGTGCTTCAAAGACAGTAATGCAGGGAGAACTTATCATGTACCTGTGCTGATCTATTTTATAGACTAGAAGAGGAGATAAATATTAGTACAATTAGTCACTCAGGCAAATCTGATAAATGCCATAAAGGAAAAGTAAAGAGTGCTGTGAGACCATGTAAGTGAGGGAGGGTGGACTAGTCCATTTTGAGGGAGTCAGGGAAGACTTTCTGGAGGAAGTGACATTTGAACTAAAACCTGAACAATGACTAGGTGTGTCAGATTCCAAGGGCTGTCATAACAAGTGCCACAGACTACATGGCTTAAACAACAGAAACTTACTGCTTCACAGTTATGGAAACTAGAAGTCTGAGATCAAGGTGTCCATGGTTGGTTGCATCTGAGGGCTTTGAGAGCGAATCTGTCCCATGCCTCTCTCCTAGCTTCTGGTGATTTGCTGGCAGTCTTTAGTGTTCCTTGCTTTGTAGACACATCACCCTGATCTTTGCCTTCATCTTCACATGGCATTCTCCCTGTGTGCATGTCTGTGTCCAAACTTCCTTTTTCTATAAGGACACCAGTCATATTGGAGGGTCCCACCCTACTCCAGTATGACCTCATCTTAACAAATTACTCTGCATCATTTACCAGTAAGGTCCCATTCTGAGTTACTGGGGGTTAGGACCTCAACATATGAATTCTGGGGGAACACAGTTCAACCCATAACGCTAGGAGTTAGCAAAGTGAGGAAGAGGGGAGGGGAAAACACTTTTTTTTCAGGAAGAGAGAACAGCATCTGTGAAGGTCTTGTGTTAGAAAGAAGCATGGCTCATTCAAGGAATGAAGTGTAGCTGAGGCATAGAAACTTGAGAGCGAGAGTGGAGTGAGGTGATTCCAGAAACATTTTGAAGGTAGAATAGATAGACAGGACCTCACGGCCAGCCAAATGTGGTGTGAAGGAAAGAATAATCAAAGGTAACTTCCTACATCTCTAGTCGTGTTGAGTTAAAGTGCTTTTGCCATTTCCAGGTAAAGATACCAAGTAGAGAGAAATTTGTATCTGCAGGTCAAGAGAGAGGCTGAGGCTGCATATAAGCATTTGGGAGTCAACTGCATTTAGGTCAACGCTGGCTAAAATGACTCAGGAAGACTCTTTCTAGATGAGGGGGCTGGGACTTAACTTAGAACCTTGAAAAGCACCTATATTTAAAGAGGAGGCCAGAACAAAAAGCCAGCAAAAAGGCAAAAAGCAATATGGAATAATATTAATTTAAAAAAACCTGGATCGAATACTACTTAGAAAACCAAGTTAGGAGAGAGTTTTGAGAAAGAGGGACTAGTTATTAGCATCAAATACTACACAGAGGTCAAGTAGAATGAGACCTGAAAAGAGATCTCATTTGTCAATTTGAGGTCATTGGCAACCTGGTAAGACCAGACTCTGCAGCCTGGTGAAAGTAGAAACCAGGTTTTTGTGTGTTGAGGGGTAAAAAGCAAATGAGAAAGCGGAAGGAGTAAATATAGAAAATGTATTTATACACTATATATTTATATACTTATACTATAAGTAGTCAAATATGTTAAGAATTGGCAATGAAAGGAACGGGATAAGTAAGGGGGCACAAAGTTATAGAAGCTGGTATGATCAAAAGCCAAGAGCAGAAAATCAAAGGGGGGTGGGAGGGGCTGGGGGGATAGGTAGGGAGATAAAGATATCTAAGAGATATATTTCCATGTGGGATTTGCTTCCTTTTTTCCAGATTCCAAATGGTGGAGAAATCAGGAAAATGGGGAGAGTATAATGATGCTCCTGTAAGAATTAAAGTTTAGCTACCAAGGCAGAGATTGTGGATTCAAAGGAATCCATTGATATCAAGTCCAAAGCAAGAGCGGAAAAGACTGACACAGAGAGTCACGGGTTAAGATGAACATTTCTGAGACCCTGGATAGGAGCACGTAGGAGAAGAGGATTCACAATCAGTCTTGCCTGTGGCCGTTGCCATGTATTAGTGTGCATTCCTTGCCCTGTCTACCACTAATTGTTAGTCATTCTTGCAAACAAAATAAGTATTAATAAGTTTACTCACATAGTCCACTTTGTATGATTCCAGTGAGTGACGTCCCAAGAAATAACAAGTTTTGACAGCAAATAAGTTCTTAAATTGGTAATTTAGACATGTGCTTCTATGTTATATTATTAACCTGCTAGGAGACCCAAACCTTATGTAATTCCCATACTATCTAATAATGTTCAGAGGTTTCCAGTGTTTGGTGTTTGCCACAGGCTATGGTTATTTGTAAATACTTTAATAGAACAAATGCAAAGAGATGTGAATGTGGCCACGTAATACTCCAACATGAAATCAGAAACTGATCTATCATCTGAATTACCAAAGCACTATTGACTTTAATGGCAAAACCAAAAACAGGGCATGCAGACAAAATAATTTCATCGTTCAAAAAAGAAATGAGCTTAAATGAAGCAAAATGTACCTGAATGCCCAACTTGGAGATCACACCATCTATGTAAAATGAAAGAAAATTTTCTATGCCTGGAGTGTTTGTCATGAAACAAAGATCAAGACTCTGTTTTGTGCGTTTTAAAATTTCCATTTAAAAAATGGTGACTTTTATATATCAAATATTTGTGGTATTACCTTTCAATTTTCAAGTGATTTCTATTGGCCATTTGTGTTACTGTTTACTTCATTTAATGTTTCCTGTTATTAGATGTCTATATCAGGTACAGATCATTTTTACATGTTGTTGAAATATATAATCTTGTCACAATATATTTTGGTTGATAATAATAATAAACCACACCTTTATTATGAAATCTCTTGTGTTATATAGAAAACCTCTGAAACTGGTAGTATAACCCTATCATGGAAAAATTATTCACTGTATATATCATTACTGTCACTTATTTACAAACATAAATAAGGGTATGAAAAATACAGAATAACTTATGATATTGAAAATTCCTGGGGATTTCAATTTCTTGTTTTCTGAATCTCAGGAATGCCACCTAAGACGCCGATTTGACCCAAAGGATAAAATTAAAGATATAGGTAGAAAAATAAGCATCTGAGTAGGACCTTTTCTTTTTTCTTCTCCTTCCTTCTTGGGGTGGAACTAAGTATATGTGGAAATATAGATGAATTTCAAAATCTAAAGGGTGGTCAGTTTTCTCTCTTAAGAAGGAGTGAACTCACACCTCTTGATTGTGATGGGCAAATAGGCCAACCTAGGATGCCAGGGCTGGGTGATTATGGTTAGGAACAGCTGACCGGGGATGAGGCTAAGGAAGCATGATCCAGCTGAAGGCCAACTGAAGCATAATGGGGAAATTCTGAAAGGCTTATTGGTGACCTTTTATAGAGGAACCCCTCACCCCTTGGTGCTTTTTTGCTGCTGTATTAAATCCAAGTAGTTAACTGAATAACAATCAACTCAAAACTAATTCAACACATTTTAATATTACCTTGGCTTATACTTACTGTCTTAACTGATCATTTTAAAGAATACTGAAAATCAAACTTTTGCCATTTTTTTTCCACCTCTGAGTTACTATTTCTTTATGAAGGGTTGCTGGGAATGCATCAGCAGTTACCCTGGTTCTAGACTCCTTATTTCAAGATAGAGGATATAATGTACAATTTACTTCTTTAAAAGAACATTATTGATAGACAAATGGATCAGTGGGACAGAAAGGAGTCTAGGTATAGACCCACGCATATTTGGCCAATTGATTCTTCAGCAAAGGTGCTAAGGTAATTCAGTGGAGAAAAATCAGTCTTTTCAATATAAGATGCTTGGTTATCAAAAAATTACCAAAAAATAAATCATAGACCTAAATGTTGTAAAACCTAAAACCAAAAATTCTACAAGAAAACAGAAAATCTTTGTGGCCTTAGGGTAGGCAAAGATTTGTCTTGGTTCATTCAGGCTGCTGTAAAAAAACAAAACAAAACAAACAAACGAAAAAGCCCACAGATTGGGTAGCTTATAAACAACAGAAATGTAGTTCTCACAGTTCTGGTGGCTATAAGTCTGAGATGAAGGTGCCAGCATGGTCACGTGAGGGCCCTCTTCCAGGTTATAGACTTCTCTTATATCCTCACATGGTGGGAAGGGCTTGGAATATCTCTGGAGCCCCTTTTATAAGGGCACTAATCCCATTCATGAGAGCTCTGCCCATATGACCTAATCACCTCCTAAGGGTCCCACCTCCTAATACCCTTACGTTGGTCATTAGGATTTAACATACAAATTTTGGGGGGATACATTCAGACCACAGCAATTTCTTAGGACCAAAAAAAGGCACTTTTCATAAGATTAAAAAAATATTTTGTTAAATTGGATTTCAAGATAATTACAAATTTTTGCTTTTCAAAAGAAACCATTTTAAAACTGAATAAGCAAGATACAAAGTAGGACAAAACATTTGTAACACAGTGCCTGAAAAAGGATGTGTATCTAGAATACTTTAAAGAACTCTTACAACACAATAATAAGGCAAACAATTTTTTAAATGGACAGAGATGGAAAAAACACTTCAATTATTTAAAACCCACAATGAGATACTACTTACGACCACCAGAGTGGCTTAAATTAAAAAGACTTAGAATAACAAGTATTGGAGAGAAAGCAGAACAAATAGAACATTTCTCATGGGAGTGTAAAATGGCCTAACCACTTGCAAAACAGTTAGGCAGTTTTTTAGTAAACATACGTGTACCTTACGACGCAGCAATTCCATACCTTCATATTTACCCTAAAGAAATGATGAACACATATGCCCACAAAACGACTTATTCATGAATGTTCATATCAGCTTTATTCATGATAGACAAAAACTGGAAACAACCTAGAAGTCTATCAGTAAGGGAATGGATAAATAAATTGCAGTATAGTTATTCAGTGGAATACTCCTCGGCAATAAAAATGAACAGAAGACTGATTCATGCAACATTATGGATGAATCTCACAGACATATATTGAGTAAAAGAGACTTGGCAGAAAAGAGTACATAATATATGGTCCCGTTTACAACGTTCTAGAACAGGCAAAAGTAATGTATGAGTACAGAAATTAGGTCATTGGTAGCCTAGGGTGGGACACGCTGGGGAGATGGGCTATAATATGGTATAAGAAAACTTTCTGTGGTGGTGGAAATATCCTGTAACTTGATTGGGTTTGTTGTTACATGGATGTATATATCCATTTGTCAAAACTCATTGAACTGTATACTTAAAATCTGTACATTTTGTTGTGTGTAAATTATATTTCAATAAAGTTTAAAAATAACATGATAAAATAGTTTCTAAAATAATTAAAATATTGTTAGCACCTAATTTTGTGTATTTTGGAAAAAGCATTTGTCACTTAAATTTATGGGGAGTTGGTCTGTATTTCTAGGATGCTTTATTAAACTTTCTAGGAGGCAATTCAGTGATCCTGTCATGAATAATTTAATTTTGCACCTAGTAGTTTTAGTTAAATCCAGAAATAATGAGGTAGGCCCCATTCCCTTAAGGAAACATTTCTTAACATCTGTAGCTTTCACTTTCATTTGAATGGTTTATATTTTTAAAATACATACCAGTTTTATTATATTTACTCTGCTGTATTTTCAGAGGCTAAAGTATTTGAGGGTTTTAGTTAAACTACACATGCCTTAAAAACAAGAGTATGCCGTTTTGGACTTACTTTCAAAAAAATTCTATATCTAATCCGAATCATAAGAATTTATCTTTTTCAATCCAAGTCTTAAATCTTCAGAGCCAGTAGTGCATTTTTGCTGTCATTTTTTTTCTGCTTTGTGTCTTGATGTCCTGCAGATGAATTGTTGACATCTGATTTTCACTAGCCATGTTCTTTAAGAAAAAAACATAAGCTTTCTTATTAAATCCTCTTATTTGTGAAGTTCTGGTCACTTTCTCAGGGATTGTAGCTTATAGTATATGGAAGAAATTTAACTGCAGGGACATAAACATTGTTTTGAATGGAAAAAGTCCACACTAGCTGATGTATTATAAAAGTTTAGGCCAGTATCAAAATTTCTTTTTCAGAGGTGGTAAAGAGAGTTATTTTTTTCAAGACTGAAGTCATACAGCAGGGGAAGAAACACAGTTCTTGAAGTTTCAACTTTGTTTTTAAAAATGTGGCGTAGAGTGTTCTTTAAAGTGTAAAAGTGATTCTGTTGAAAAACAAATGGAAAGTTCTTAGATAATTTATAACTCTTGAAACCCTTCCTGCTGAATTTTTAGTTTAATGATAGCAATAATAATCTTTTTCCATTAAAAAATGCCTAATGGTTTAAAACATTTTCAAATGCATCATAGCAATAATAATCTTTTTCAATTAAAAATGCCTCATGGTTTAAAACATTTTCAAATGCATCATCTCATATGACCCACACAGCAGAACAGCTCACTGCGGAAGGTACGGTTTCCATTTTTAATAGATAATGTGTGAGGTTGCATCAGGGTTTGGTTGTATTACATTACTTTCATTCCCTTACATCTATCTCTTATACATCTGAGCTCAGCTTTTGACTAGTTTAAATTAAATTATCTAGTTAGTGTACCTGGGCCCGGATCTGGTTTTTCTAAGCACGCACCTAATATTGAGTTAGTTTAACTTTTGTGTTGTTTAATCTTTAATGTTTCTGGAGAAAAGATTTAAATGTCTTTTTAGAAAATAAATTGTAAATACCTTTTTAAGCAGCTTCTATATAAAATAACACTTTGTATGAATATAGCCTTTTTCAGTTCATTCCTACAGTAAAGCCATGAGAAAACCAAAGTTCACAAAAATTATGTTTAAAAACACAATCTTTCCATGTCATTGTGCTGTCTTCCAAAATTTTCAACCTGCTGATTTTAGGGGAGAAATCAACAAAATAGAGTCTCAGATTCTAATGCTAAGGGGAAATTTAAAACAGTTTTAAGGTTATTTGCTTTCAGTATCTGCCTGAGAAAGTTAGAATGTCTTCTAAACTGATGAATTATCATGTGTGATTTCCAAGTTGGTGAAATGGTTAATAGTAATTAAATAAATGGTTGAGAGTAATTATGAGCATTGAATGCCAACTTTTACGTGGACCGAGTATGCAAAATAAAATCTCCATTTTAATTATGTGTTCATTGCAAAGGGTGAGGGCCTTATTTTATATTGTCTGCCTTGAAGGAATGAGATTGCCTTAATAAAAATTTTCAAAAAACAGTGGTTTGTTTTTAACACCCTCAAAGGTTTCTGATTTCAAGAGTTCAAATAATTTTATTATAAAGTTTAATTAAAAAGTACAATATGTGCTGTGTAATTAGGTAAATTAGTAAGATTAATTAAAATAAGTAAAATTCAAGGTAGTTTAGTTCCTAAAATCCTCATAGGATTCATGCATTGGATAGTGCACATTTCCTTATTAACATTAATCCTGAGAATTGAGACTGATAGTACAATGGTTAAGAGTTTAGGCTCTGGATTCAAACTGCCTAGGTTTGGTGATCAGTTCTGCCACTTTTTCATCAAATAACTTGGGACAATTTTTGTAAGCCTTAATTTTCTCATTGATAAAATGAGGTTAATCCTAGTACTTGCCTTTACAGGTAAGAATGAGGATAAATGAGATAATATATGTGAAACAGTTATGTCATACATACAAATTTACATGATACAGTTAATTTGGATTATTATCTATATCAGTAGTTGAGATATATAAAAAAGAAATCCAGTTGATGAGTGGTTTTGACTTTACTACACACTTAATTTGTTGATTTTCAGTATTTCTGTTTTCTTTGTTCTGTTGGAGATCCTATGGAGTAATGGATTAGTCAGAATATGGGAAAGTAGTGACCCTCAACAAATTTGCAAACTGGGTGATATATAACTGGATAGTCTGAAAGACTGAACCTTGCTTGTAGTTAAGCTTTAAATGAAAATAGCAACAACCAAAATAACCCAGAACCTACTTTTTAAAAAACAGACTTTTTTTCTAGAGCAATTTTAATTAACAGCAAAGTTGAGAGGAAGGCACAGGGATTTACCATATACCCCCTTCCCCCCGCCACATGCTTAGCTTCCTCCACTATCAGTGTCCCCCCCACCAGCATGGTACATTTGTTACAATTGATGGACCTACACTGACATACCATAATCACCTTAAGTCCAGAGTTTACGTTACAGTTCACTCTTGGTGTTGTGCATTCTGTGGGTTTGGGCAAATGTATAATGACATGTATTCATCATTATAGTATTATACGGAGTATTTTCCCTGCCCTAAAAACCTCAGTGCTCTGCCTATTCAGAGAATTGCTTGACAGTGTTCTTTAGTAGGTGAAAGGGAATGGAATCTAATACATAAGTGTAGGGTTTAGCCTTAGAAATGAGAACAGTTTATCTCAAGAAACAGGCAAGACGGCAGAAAACGAATTTGTGTACAGGTGCTGGTAGGTAAGTAGCTGTGATGGTTTGCAGTTGTGGAAGGTATCTTCTGATTGCTTGTGTAGTGAAATAGATACCCAGGTCACGAGCCCAACGTGAAGATAGAGAAGGATTTGTCAGAGGGTTGAAGAGCCAAGAAAAAGTATGAAATAGTCATCTTGACTAGAGACAAAAGATAGGTTTCGTACCAAGAATGAAAATTAAGATTGACCCCAATTAACAGATGCCAGAAGGCTGTGGAAAAATATCTTGAAAGTACTGAGGGAAATAACTTAAGAGTAAAAGTGAAAAGAAGGTATTTTGGAACCTGCAGAGACTGAGGATGTATACTCTTCATAGATTTTTGCCAAAAGAGCTGTAAAAGCATATGCTTCAGCTAGAAAGAAAGTGAACCCAGATGGAAAGCATGAGATGCAAGAATCAATATGAGCAAAGAAATGGGTGAATATTTTGGTATGTCTAAGTAAGCATTAATTGTAAAAAGTAAGTTTTAAAATGTAAAGTTGTATATTTAAATATATCTACTCATATAATAATGTGAAGAATTTGGAACATAGGTTTTCTTATATCAAGTTGAGTAAGTTGTGTTTTTCCCTTTAGAATGAGTGAGAAAACAAAAAACTCTGTAAGCTGGTTTTGAAGATCTCGTGTTATTTAGACTGCCTTTGTGATCACTGTTTAGAAACCTGAGGTGTAGTGTGACCTTAATCTACACTATGTAAAATTAGAAGGTGCCAGGCATATTTGACATTACCTTCTAAGTATACCGAACGTTAGTACTCTAAATCCTTGATTTATCAGATACCAAAGACATCCCCAGGCTCTGAGAAGGTTGCTCAGATGCTAGGGAAGAGATCTATTCTTGTGTTTTTGTTTTACTTTTCGTTTTAGATATATTTTATTGAAGCATAGTTGATTTACAATGTTGTGTTAATTTCTGCTGTACAGAAAAGTGATTCAGTTTCATACGCACACACACACACACACACACACACACATTCCTTTTTGTATTCTTTTCCACTATGGTTTATCACAGGATTTTGAATATAGTTCCCTGTGCTATACAGTATACAGTAGGACCTTGTTGTTTATCCATTCTGTGTATAATAGTTTGCATCTACTAATCCCATACCCCAAGTCCATCCCTCCCTTACCCTCCAACCCCCTTGGCAACCACAAGTCTGTTCTTTATGTCTGTGAGTCTGTTTCTGTTTCGTAGATAAGTTCATTTGTGTCATATTTTAGATTCTACCTATAAGTGATATCATATGATATTTGTCTTTAGAAGACTTACTTTGGGATATTCCCTCAGAAGGAGACAGAGTGAATAAATATCAAATTAGTGCTTAAATATATTTTTAAATTTCCTAGATTGCTTCAGAATTTGTGTTCAGATCAAATAAAACCTAGCGTATATGCTGTGTACTCCTGTAATTCAAATTCCTTTTATGGAAAAGAAATGTAGTCTGCTTATTCCTCTTCCTAATCAGGGAGGATGAAGCTAATAGTTGTTGGACCACAGCTGAAAAATATTCTCATGTCCTTTATGTAAAGGCTTAGACACCTTTAGAAATCACTTGAAACATGGAAGGTGTTTGATTACCTGCCAATGTGAGGTTTTTCATCTATTTTATTTTTCCAAAACTAAAATGTAATCTCCAAAATATATTTATGGGAGCTTCCTAAGCCTCTGCTCTTAAGTGAGCATTCAGCCTTTGGTCTATTACATCATGATGTCATTACTAAGCCATTTGTTCTCATCTATACCAAAGATGTTATTTATATACTAACATATTTCTAGACTTTTTCATTATCAATTAACACTAGCATTCTTGATGTTCAAAAGAGGCTAAAAGTTCATTTCTGACATCTTTTAATATGATACTTTATATTAAATTTAGAAAGGGTAATTTATCTTTAGTTTATTCAGGGGCTCATGTCCTAATAAAGTGATTTCTACTTATTTGATTATATTATTGGAATATTTTATTTACCTTATTAAACTATATTTTACTATGTTACTAGAAAAATATAAAGTATACTCATGCTGCAAGTGATGTTTGCCGGTAAATGCAAATCCTAATTTATTTTGAGGCTGATCTTATTTACTTTTCAGGTGAGGATTTTATTGTTAATATTTATAAAATAAAAAAGAAATTAAATAGCTGCCATAAACCCTTTTAGGAGCAAGTTGGAGCACAAAAAATGCAAAAATAAGATGGATTATGACATATTAAGTGTTCTGTGGGGTTAACATTTTATTTTACTGGTATTTAAATAATTTAAGAAAAATTTCTTCCCTTCATTGTTAATTCCAAATCAGGCTATTATGAAATACATATTAGTAATGCTCAGAATGGAAAATATACACCTGTGGTAGAAGACTATGTCATGGTAAATATGTTTATACAGCTGTGTGGTAATGTTAGTTATTACAGAGTACATTTACAGAATCATGTAACAAAACTCATTTTCAAACATACATTAACTTTTGCATAGAAATAGCTAATTAAAGAATAACTTCATTTTTCAAATGCAGACTGTACAAACAGTATATAGCATCACTGTAGCTATCTGAAAACTGAATGCATAAATTTGATTATAAGAATATGTTGGCTGGGCTTCCCTGGTGGCGCAGTGGTTGCGCGTCCGCCTGCCGATGCAGGGGAACCGGGTTCGCGCCCCGGTCTGGGAGGATCCCACGTGCCGCGGAG
>NC_041217.1:21602309-21613598 GCF_002837175.3 Physeter macrocephalus
AAAAAAAAAAAAAAAAAAAAAAAGAATATGTTGGCTAATTTCTGAGGAATCACAGACTTCTTGTAAGACTATTTCTTGTTTATAATTTATCCTTTCCTAGAATATAACTTATTCTTAGTATCAGACTGAATTTCCATTAAACTTTATTGCACTTACATGGACTCTTCTGTCATGCTTTAATAGAATTATAACATTGATTTAATTGGGTCTATGTGAAAGCTTCTTTTAGCATTAATAATTCCATTTATTCCATAGGGTTATTAGTTTTGGATAACTTGTATGGCTTCATTCAGATTTGTACTAGAATATGAATAAATATTATTTAAAAATTAAGTAAGCATGAGTAAAAGCAAATTTTAAAATGTACTCATAGGATTTTGAGGATTTTAAAAATATTTCATTCAAAAGTGAGTAAAATGTTACCATTTAATATGTATTGCTATAGCATTATCTATAAAAATATTTTATCTGAGAAATTTAATAGATGTTGTGTGGTTTCATCCTTCTGTCTAACGTCTGAGCCTCTGTTATGTGCTCTGTGAAACTCCAGAGATACTAAGATTTAAGTTTTATTTCCTGCCCTCAAATATTTCAGTTTCCTTCTATCTGGAAAGAATACCAAGCATCAACTTATAATTACTAGCAATTACTTTTTTAAAACCTACTACATGAGAGGAAGATATTGCAAATCTATTCAGCTTATACATAATGGCATCTTTTATTAAACCTTAACTCTTTTTAGAACTTTCTAAAATGTATTCCAGCTTATAAGAGGACCAGGAAAGAGAATATAATAGGCTCACTATATCCATTTCCACGCCTAGAAAAACCAGTTTGAAATGTTTGCGGGGAGGGGGTTTTCGGTAGTTCTTGATTGTTTAAACAATTTAATCTCTAAGATAGATATAGAGTCATGGGGTGTTTGGAGTTGATTCGAGGTTAATTATGGAAGGTTTTGACCTCAGTATTTTTCACAGCACCAAGCATGTAACTAACGTATTGCAGGTACTTCATAAATGTTTATTGAATCAGTGACTGAATAAATAAGGATTGATTCAGAAAATAGTGAAAATTTATTGGCAGAAAAGGAGAGCCTTCTAGCGGAGGGAGAACAGAAGTGGCAAGAATTGTGAAAGGGTTTGCTAGGTTGGACAGAATAAATGAGGAATCTAATTTATAGAGGGGCTAACATTAAACTGAGTAGCTTTAGTAAGAGAGCTCTAGGTATTACATGAATGTCTACTATGAGGAGAATTCGTTTGATTAACTCTGTAGGATATAGTAAAAAGGGAAACAAGCTAGAACAGTGGTTCTCAAAGTTGGTTCCTCAACTAGCAGCTTCAGCCTCATCTGGGAGCTTGTTAGAAATGTAAATTCCAGGGCCCTAGCCCGAAACTACTAAATCGGGATCTGGTGAGGAGTCGTCGGGAAGGGGAAGACCCAGCAATCTGTGTTGTTTTTTTTCTTTCTTTTTTTTTTTTTTTTTTTGTTACGCGGGCGGCTCACGGGCCCGGCTGCTCCGCGGCATGTGGGATCCTCCCACACCGGGGCGCGAACCCGGTTCCCCTGCATCGGCAGGCGGACGCGCAACCACTGCGCCACCAGGGAAGCCCCAATCTGTGTTTTAATGGGCCTTCCAGGAAATTCTGGTATCAGCAGGCTCATCAGGTAACAGATAACAGCCATGAGATTAGGGATTCTATAAAAGAGGTGATCACTAAGGTAATTTCCAACTGTAAACTGAACGATAGAAATATTTGATGATTTAGTGTAGTTGTGCAGAAATTATTAATCATTGACTGTACAGAGTTTTAAACAAAATAGAGATGTTTGTACTTTGGTGCAGTAACCTCAGGCTTTCAGCTTTGCTGGTGGAAGGACACTTATCAGTTTAGCCAGAAGTAACTGGAGACGTATTTGTAAAGTATAATGTCAATTTTTTATGTTATGGTGGGAATAAAACTAGCTCAGAACAGAACAATACACTTCCATTTGCTGTGTTTATTCTCCTGGAAGGTAAAATTATAAATCAAAGAGGTTCTGTGATGGACAGAGAATTAAATCAAAAGCAATTGGATATTCTTAAGCATTATTTCTTTTGAAATCAATAACTTAATGAATTTACTTTCTCCATTCCAAGAATATTTCAGTGTAAAATAAATTGCAGCCTTTTCCAAAATCAAAGACCATTTTCTCTTGGCCAGTGCTAAAGACCCTTGATGGATTTTTTTATTTTTTGACCTTTTCTTTTTCTTTCTTTCTTCCCCTCTTTTTCTTTTTTTTTCTTTTTGAGAATTGCTGGGGATTATAACTCTCTTTTTTGTGATTATTATAGCACACTTTGTAAATGTATTGTATCCTGTTGCTTCATGATGTGCTTTGGAACACCCTCTATTCTTCCTTGTAGTATATACCTCCTACAAAAATGCTTCTTGGGATGGGTTACTTCTGAGAATGACATGTGCTAAATTAAAAAGGGATTTGGATTGATTCATGTTAATTTCAGTTTTTGATTCAAGATACATTTTTCCTAAAATTATATCACCAGTAATACATTGTATGTAGAGAACAAAGGGATTCAGGAAGAGATAGATCAGGCACTGTGGTGAGTGTTTTAGACCAATTAACTCACTCATTGTCTTAAAATTATAACCCTTTCAAGCTCGTTATGAATTACACAGTTATCACATTCATGTGGTTGACATGCACAGTATGGTTATTTTTAATCAGCGCAAAGAAAACATATATGCCACTGTGATTGTTTATGAATGTGTTAATGCTCTTTTATCGTGATTCAAGATTCCATTGACATGTTTTCGTATATGCACATTTACTTGCACTTTTTGTGCGAAAGTTATTTATCTAGAATTAGTCTGTATTTGGCACCACACTGGGCACTCAGGTTCAGACAAGAGATACAGGAGCGTTCTGGTCAGGGTTGCTCCAAAGGTCTTATTTCAGCACCATCCTCCACATGGCAATGACAGAAAATAAAAGAGAAAGCGAAAATGACATAGCTGACTCAAAATCAAAGCAAACATCTCAGACGACCAGAAAGTGATCAGAAATAGCAAGTTGTAGGTAGGGCTGGAACTGTGAGCCTGCCAAGCTCCTGGCCAGAAGCAGAAAGCTGCTCCACTGCTCCCTGGGAGGTGGGGAATGGAGCCAGGCTCACTGCTTAAAGAAGGGGATGGAGTGAGGAGAACCCTTCCTCCAGCCGGATTTCCATTATTGTGACTGGAGGCTAAAAAGTTGCCAGCTCTGCCAACTTTGGGGGACCATAGTGTTACTGAAAGCTGTGAGCCAAGAGAGAAAGTAGGGTAAAAACCCAGTTTAGGGACCAGAAACTGAGTCATTTTGTCTGCTGGCTCCGTAATATCCCTAATATCACCATAGAGCTGAAGTTTTACAGTATTATTATCTGGACTGTTATAGAGCTAAGAATTTGTACAAAATCCAGCTGGGAGAGGGAACGAGTGCAAGCAACTACAAAAACAATTGTCAGAAGACGGGAAGAAAGAAAAACCAGGTTAAAACAAAATAAAAAATGCTCCCATTAAAAGATGAGCCTGCAAACCTAATTGCCAAAAGAACATGTTAAAAAAAAACTCCCCTACCTGCCAAAAAAAAAAAAATTAGAACATGAATTCACTACTATGCAACTTTGACCAAGGTTGTAAAATAAGTATATTTGGGTTGCTCAAAGAGCAGAGGAGATAATATCTTAAATTTTCCAGAATTGATGAAAGCCATGAGTCATCACATCAAAAGTGCACCCAGGTACTTAACAGGATAAATAAAGGTACATTCACACCAAGAAACAATGTAGTAGAACTACATCAAACAAAAGAGAAAATATGAAAACATGTTTTCATATTGGGAGAAAAAGGCTTTACTTAAAGGAATTACAGTTAAACCTACACTAGACTTCTCATTGGCAACATAGATGCCAGAAGACAGTGAACTAATAACTTCTGAGAAAAAAATAATGGTATATAGACTTTTGTACTCTGCTAAACTATTATTCCAGGATGAGAGCAAAATTAAGACAATTTCAAATATACGAGTGTTTACCATACATCTAACCTCCCCAGAAGAAATACTAACTAAAAGGTACACTCAACAAGAAGAAAAGCTATCCCAGAGGGGAGGTGTGGGCAAAAATACAAAATAATACTGAAATTGATTAAATTTCAGAGGTGTAAGAATCTTTTCTTGTCTTTGAGAATGTGTGAACATGATATGTTAAACAAGAACATTAATTACTCCAACTACAAAAATATATGCTCTTCAGACACTAAATATTCAATACATGGTATAGAAACTAGTTGTTTGGTACTCAAGAGAGAGAATGATCTCTGTGAGGCAGAGCAGCCTAAAAAGAGCAAAGGAAATTTACCTGTACCTTGAAGGAATAGGTAGGATTCTGCTTTGTCAATCTCGTGGAGACTGAGTGGTGAGAGAGAAGGAGCGATTGAGCAAATTGTATGTAGGTGATGAAGTTCAAGACTCATTTTGAGGATAGTTTGGCTGGGCTTGAGGATTTTATGTAAGAGAGTGATTGGGAGGGCTCTTCTGAACCTTTTGGAACCCTTCTGGTAGGCATGGGGGTATCTCTGTATTGAGAGAAATGGGATGGCATCGTTTTTAAAAAGTTGACTTTTTCTAGGTAAAATCTAGTATTTGTATTCTATAAATGAGCAATATACATTTCTTTAAGATTTAAGAGTATTCGAGGGGCTTCCCTGGTGGCGCAGTGGTTGCGCGTCCGCCTGCCAATCCAGGGGAACCGGGTTCGCGCCCCGGTCTGGGAGGATCCCACATGCCGCGGAGTATAACAGATCTGATTATTTTTTTCTAGGACTTAAAAGTGATTAATGTTTATCTAATAGTCGTTTATCCTATTTTAATGCTTTAAAAAATTTTAAATTCAAAGTTCCTGGGTCAAAGGTTTTCTTTTCTTTTTTTTTTTTTTTTTTGGTAAATTCTATTTTCTCAAGTTGTGTTTTCTTTTTTTCCTGATGATTAGTTTAGAACATTTGAAAGCCTCCATCTCTTTATGTTATTGTAGCTTACAGTTAAACCTATTTTTCACTTTGTTCATAGTTGATCTTTAGACTGAATAAATGCTGATTAGGTATTAGTATAAAGTAAGGATATCATAGTATTGGAGAATATCTTCTCTAAACCAAAGCCTCTTGCTGTTTGCAATTTGAATTGTTTAGGAGACAAAGGTATCTTTGCAACAAGGGGACTGGGAGAATGGATTTACTGTGTTTCAAGTGTAAGTCTGTAGAGCAAAGTTAAGGAACTCTTAAAAGGAAGGGTGCCAATATCCCGTGCCTTTTAATTTCTTTTGCAGATGGAAGAGATCATTTTACTGAGGGAGTGAGGTGGTGGGGGCCATCTCAAGAAGTAGCAAGGAGTGGTTGCATGCTGGCAGGCAGCAACCAGTGCTCGGATGACCCTTGTCCGTAGGCCAGAGGAGGCTGACTCCTGTTTCTGGAAGTCCAGTGGTCAGCTATTTTTCCTAAACTCTTACTAATGTGCTTTAACCAAGTACCTGTGTGTACAGCATTATAATGAATGGTATGGGGTTCTAAGAAAAAAATCAGTTGGAATTTCAAGAAGAACCGCAGTGTGCAAGAGTGCTTTGCAGTAACTGTAGATACGTGTAATGTTGCAGTTTTCTTCATTTGTGTTTCTCTTCTCCTATTAAATTGTTTGAAAAGCCCAGATTACCACTCTGTGTTAGATTACAGCGTTAAGACACCGAACTTCTCTTCCTCCTTATCTATTTTCAGTGTTATATTTTGTCCTCTCCCCTCAGTTTCCTGTTTCTCCCTCAGACTGCCTCAGTTTCTGTCTTGCTTCTTTTCTTCCCCATTATTATTATTATTATTATTATTTTTGCGGTACGCGGGCCTCTCACTGTTGCGGCCTCTCCCGTTGCGGAGCGCAGGCTCCGGACGCGCAGGCTCAGCGGCCGTGGCTCACGGGCCCAGCCGCTCCGCGGCACGTGGGATCTTCCCGGACCGGGGCACGAACCCGCGTCCCCTGCGTCGGCAGGCGGACTCTCAACCACTGCGCCACCAGGGAAGCCCTCTTCCTCGTTATTTGATGGCTGTGCCTTAAGTTGATCACACTGATACTCCGGCTGTTTTCCATTTCCCATGTTCCTTTTACCATCTGCCTTGTGTTGCTTGTCTCCTTGCTCCCTCCTCTTCTATCCCTACTGGCTTTAGTTTCCTCATATGTTGAACTCTTTTTCTACAAGGGATTTCTTAATTATAGGGGGTTGACTCATGTGTCAATCAAATTGTTCCTTTTAACTTTAATTTATTCTCAGAGCTCATTAGGCAGCAGAAAATAAAAGGTAACCACACTATATTCAGAAGCTTCAGTAAACTTTTGTTGAACTTATTTGGTGACTTGAGGTTTCACTAAAGAATGTGAGCTAGAAAAATAGCAGTGTGATAGGGAAGTGCTTTCAAGTCTGAGTATTGATATGTGACGTAGTGGGAGCAAGAATGAAGTAGAGCTGCCATATGCAGTGATGTGATCTTGGGATATGAGGCAATGTGCAGGACTCTCAACCCACAGGACCAGATTTTTATAGCAGGAATGCGAAAAGCAAAAACAAAACTGTACTTTAACAAACTTCGAACTATACTTCAGAGTTTTAGAATAAAATAAAAAATAGTGACCGGAACGTAGTACATTAAGATTTATTCCGATGTTGTAAAAATTATTGCCCCCCACCCCTTTCTCCTTGGTTCTTGGTCACTTGTATTCTCCTAAAAAGTTTAGCTATGAAATGGCTAGAAGTGAAATATAAAATTAAGACTGAATCATTTTATAAAATATGAAAGAATTGAGCAAATAAATTAATGGATTAAATTTACTTTTCACGGATCAGATAATTTGCTTTCACATATTAAAATATTAGCTTGTATGTTTCAAAAAAGAGTGGAGATGTTACTGTTAGACCCATATTATCCAAAATATGAACTTCCACGTTAGAGAGTTTATTTGAAAAAGAAGTTGGTTTACAGCATATTAAAACTACTTGAACTATATTCCTTTATGTGCTTAGCACAAGCTTTTACCCGAGATAGTCTTCCTTTTCCTGTTTTCCTCTCCTTTCATTAAAATCTTTTGTCTTAAAAAAAGTCACAAGATGTTAGCATTAAACATTTAGTAAAAGGGTAGATAGGAATATAAAAATGAAATAGGAATCTCTTCTTAGCATTCATCTTTGAGATAACTTTTATGAAATTTGGGATTCAAACACTCCTTGTTTCTGTATAATTGGTACACTCCAGAGCCAAGTAGGGATAACTTATTTTATTCCCCGATTTGTACTTAAAGGTGAGAGTATTTTATTTAAAAAAAGAAAATAAGATTCTAAACAAAAAATAGGTGTGGTCTGCTTATATAACTAATACTGTTTTATGTTTCTCTTACCCACGCCAGTATACTCTGATGCCAGGTGATCCAAAGGAAATCATTAAAATCTTCGGGCTGTTATAAAATTCCTTGCTTCTCTATTTGAAGTTAGTTTTGATCAAAGGAACAGGAATTTAAGTTTTTAAATGGAACTTTAAAAAAAATAAAAACTCTTTTAGGGAGACTTGTGCAAACCCACAATTGAACCTTCCAAGTATACTAGTACCTGAATCCAGAAATAAATGTGTTACTATATACATACTTAATTGCCTTTCAAAATATATTATACCAATGGGATATTAGTTTTATGCTTTGAAGTTGGGATCAGAAAAAAAATTTTTTTCTGGTGACATGGTGAGGCCTGTACATTATTACTAATTTGGATTCAAATTTTCTTTGGACCAGTTCAGGGGGCTTTGCCCTCAGAGACAAGATGACATGGACACCAGGGCCTTACCTCCTTTTTTCAATCTTCTCACCTCCTTTTTCAATCTTCTCACCTCCCCCATTTTTTTTCACTTACCCTCTTGAAAAGGATACAGAGTTATTTATCACTGTGAGAATAAGCACTGTCAATACTGTCCCCCTCTTAGGAGATATAATAAGAGATCTTGTAAAATTTAGTCTTCGACGGTGTCAAAAAGGGTAATGAAGTTAAGATCACGGTAGCAAAGACTGAGTCTCTCCTATACTCCTGGCTTTATAAAATCTGAGTTCAACTGTAGCTGTCCTGGACACTGTGTTTGAGGACCAGTTGTCAGTGTGTATCAACAGTAGCCATCATTGCAAATATAATCCGAGACTAAGAAAAGCAGTTATTTCCAAAAGTTAGGTTTCTTTGATCTAAGTAAATGGTACATTTTAGCTTTATGCAAGATTAGGGATCATTTTAGAGATTTGTGACAGTTCTACTTGTTTCTATATAGGGCATCTGAGCTGGATCCTTGATGCTGGGTTTGACTTCTTGCAAAGCCAGCAGGGTGTGGATGCATATTACTAAGGCATTCCACTTGGCAGAGAAAGGAATGAACACTGCATTGCCTAACATCCCATAGGGACGGCAAGGGGGAGTGCATAATGTTCCTTCGCTGTGACTGAGGGCTGTGTTGATGGTGTACTATGTAAGGGAATGTGGCTTGAAGGTATTAAGTAGAGCACATACTTAGGAATTCTTCATCGTTGACTGAGATATCCAGGAAAGCAAAGACTATTGGGTGACAAAACAAGGCAGACGCCTTAATTTAGGAATAAAACAAAGAACTAACTAGTTCTAATTCTTCAACCTCTCAATTTTTTCATCCTTCATTCTCCTTTAGGGTAAGGCACTTTCAGTGATAGACCTTTGTGAAGTCTAAATACTGGATAATAACATTGTGATAAGTATCTCTTCTCTGTTTCTTTTTAAGGCAGAGGTTGTGTGTATGTATGATACAATGACCTGCTTAATAAATAAAGTACTTTCTTGATGCCAGTAATCGTGTAAGCTTATTTTGTTGTTGCTTTGTATTCAGAGTAACGGAATTCCTATCTCCTTTGGTGTTTCTTTGCAAAGGCAGTGCTTGAACCAGTGCTTGTTACATATTTATCGTGGTAATTTTCCATATACAATTGGGTTGTGAGTTTTGTTATAAAGCAATAAAAATGTTTAAATTCACTTTAAGTATTTTCTCCCTACATTTTTGTCAAAAGTCTTGTGATCTTAGGTTATTTTAGTGCCTGGAACAGGTTAACAAAGAAAGTTGTGGAATTTTCTTCTCTAAAGATGTTTAAGGTTAAGGACGCCTCAACTGGCTGCTCCAGGTTTTATCTAGCCCCAGTTATAGTATCTTGAGCCTTTTGGGGATGCCAGAATCTAGTAGTACAGCGGTCCCCAAGCCCCGGGAATGGACTGGTACTGGTCTGTGGCCTGTTCGGAACTGGGCCGCACAGCAGGAGGTGAGCGGCAGGCGAGCGAGCCAAGCTTCATCTGTATTTACAGCCGCTCCCCATCGCTCCCGTTACCGCCTGAGCTCCGCCTCCTGTCAGATTAGCAGTGGCATTAGATTCTTATAGGAGCGTGAACCCTACTGTGAACTGTACACGCGAGGGATCTGGGTTGCGCGCTCCTTATGGGAATCTAATGCCTGACGATCTGAGGTGGAGCTGAGGCGGTGATGCCAGCGCTGGGGAGCGGCTGCAGCTACAGGTCATCATCAGCAGAGAGGTTTGACTGCACAGAGACCATCATAAATCAATCGCTTGCAGACTCATATCAAAACCCTATCAGTGAGTGGCAAGTGACAATAAGCTGCATCTGGTGGCAGGCTTTATAGTGGCAAGTGAGTTGATATACTTCAACTGTACAGCTGCATCTGGTGGCAGGCTTTAAGTCAGAATCTGACACTTATTTTAGTCCGTGCGTGGCCCGCCCATTATTTGATTTACCACTTCTGTCCGCGCCTCTTTCCTGCACTGCACACTTGTCTCAGTCACAGTTTTGGTAAGCCCACAAGCTAACCCTAGCCAAAATGAGTCAAAAACAAACGTCATGGGAGAACTTCTTTGCAAAGGGGGATAGACCCAATGATGAGACAGCAGAAGACTCTAAGACTGACAACCAAAAGAAAGCTGCATTTAAAAGAAAATACCAAGAGTCCTACTTAAATTGCAGGTTCATTGCAACAGGTGATTCACATTCTCCAAGCCTGCTTTATATAATATGGGGCGACCGGCTATCCAACGAAGCCATGAAAGCTTCAAAACTGCTTTGCCACATGGAGACCAATCACCCTGCATTAAAAGACAAGCCTTTGGAGTTTTTCAAAAGAAATCGTGAACCTTTGGAGTTTTTCAAAAGAAATAATCGTGAACATGAAGACAGAAGCAATTACTGAAGGCCACCACATCATCAAATATGTCTGCACATATATGTCTGATGAGAGCATCATTCTTAGTGGCTAACCGCATTGTTAAAGCTAAGAAGCCCTTCACTATGGGTGAAGAGTTGATCCTGCCTGCTGCTAGGGACTTCTGTTGTGAACTTTTAGGAGAGGCTGCAGTTCAAAAGGTGGCACGTGTTCCTCTTTCGGCTAAAACCATAACTAGACGACTTGATGAAATAGCAGAGGATACTGAGGCACAATTGTTAGAGAGGATTAACGAGTCACCGTGGTACGCAATCCGGGTTGACGAGTCTACCGATGTTGACAACAAGGCCACAATGCTTGTTTCTGTGCGATATATTTTTCAGGAGGATGTGCACGCGGATGTGTTATGTGCACTTTTGTTGCCAGCCAACACCACAGCTGCAGAACTATTCAATTCTTTGAATGATTACATATCAGGAAAACTGAACTGGTCATTTTGTGTCAGTATATGCACGGACGGAGTGGCTGCCATGACTGGACGGCTTTCTGGTTTCACTCCTCGGGTCAAAGAGGTCGCTTCTGAATGTGGGTCTACGCACTCCGTCATCCATAGAGAAACGCTGGCTAGCCGAAAAATGTCACCTGAACTTAACAACGTTTTGCAGGATGTGACTAAAATTATCATCCACGTTAAAGTATACGCCCTTAACTCACGTCTGTTCACACAGCTCTGTGAGGAGATGGACGCAGAGCCCTCACGTCTTTTCTTATGCACAGAAGTGAGATGGCTTTCTAAAGGTAGATCACTGGCCAGTTTCTGAGTTACGAGAGACACTGTAGAGATTTCTTTTAGAAAAACAGTCACCGCTGGCAGCACATTTCAGTGACACAGAATGGATCGCAAAACTTGCTTACTTGTGTGACATATTCAACCTGCTCAAGGAACTCAATCTGTCACTTCAGGGGAGAACAACTGTGTTCAAGTCGGCAGATA
>NC_041217.1:21613813-21730170 GCF_002837175.3 Physeter macrocephalus
CACTGGGATTTTTGACATGTTTCAATCATTAGCAGAGATTTTGAAAGAGACTGAGCCAGGGCCTTCTTCCTCTCAGCTGGTGCATGGTCACCTATCTCAGCTTTCAGAAGAGTTTGAGCATTACTTCCCAACCACAAAAGACCCCCGAACTGGGAAGGAATAAATGGCTCCATGACCCATTTGTGAATAAGCCAGGTGAATCGACTCTGTCCGTGCTAGAAGAGGATAAACTGCTTGTGATCGCAGATGACGGTGGCCTTAAAAATTATGTTTGAGACAACTTCATATCTCCATACGTTCTGGATTAAAGTCAAGACGGAATATCCTGAGATTGACACAAAAGCACTGGAAAGCCTGCTTCCATTTCCAACATCCTATCTTTGGAAACAGGGTTTTCTGCAGTGACAGCAACCAAAACGAGATTACGGAGTAGACTGAACATAAGCAACACATTTTGAGTATCACTGTCTCCCATCACCCCCAGATGGGACCATCTAGTTGCAGGAAAACAAGCTCAGGGCTCCCACTGACTCTGCATTATGGTGAGTTGTATAATTATTTCCTCATATATTACAATACAATATATTACATCATATATTTCAAAATAATAATAGAAATAAAGTGCACAATAAATGTAATGCGTTTGAATCACCCCGAAACCATGCCCCCGCAACCCTGCGTCTGTGGAAAAATTGTCTTCCACGAAACCAGTGCCTGGTGCCAAAAAGGTTGGGGACAGCTGTAGTAGTACATGTCACAGCACACACATGGTGGCTTGGTATGGGCGTCGGACATCTTCCCTGTTGTATCCACACTTCCCAACACTGGAGCTGGAGCCTTTACCAGTACATACCCAGGAGGTCCATTCTGGCTGGCAGCCCAGAAAGGTCTACCATTCAGGTATGGTAATGACCACCCAGAGCTTGCTTAGACTTTCAGCATTGGGGGTTTGCAGTGAATGTGCCAAAGATGCCTTGTTCCTGAGGACCACCAGTCGTTGTGATGATTTTTGTTTCAGTGTTTTTGAAGTGGCATTTGTCATGCTATTAAGTTAATATGTGAAGTATGTTAAGATAACCTTTTACTAGGATAGAAACAGAGGGAATATTTCCTAACCCATTCTGAGGCAAGCAGTATTCTAATGCCAAAACCAGACAAAGAATTACAAAAAGAAAACTACAGACCAATATCTCTTGTTAACATAGTTGAAAAAAAACTCAACAAATTATTAGCGAATTAAATCCAATAATGTATGAAGAGAATTACAGTTGACCCTTGAACAACCTGGGGTTTAGGAGCCCCACCTCCCTGTGCAGTTGAGAATCCATGTCTGACTTTTGACTTCCTCCAAACTTAACTACGTTAAGCCCACTGTTTACCGGAAGCCTTACTGATAACATAAAAAGTCAATTAACACTTATTTTGTATGTTGTTTGTGCTATATACATATTCTTACAATAAAGTAAGCTAGAGAAAAGAAAATGTTATTAAGAAAAATCATAAGGAAGAGAAAATACATTTTAAGTACGGTACTGTATTTATTGATACTGAGAGTTTGCATTGTCTGTTTACAGGATGAATTATCTGTCAGTACTTACATCAATATTTTCTTATATGATACAAAACGCTGTAGATGTTATACACGTTACTAACACTAGACATCAAAAATAAAAGATAATGTGGAAAAAAAGATAACCTTTACTGTCCCTAGTAACTAATCCTAGTTTCTAATGCATCCCATTTATAAATGTATTCTTTCAGCCAGGCCTATATTTTGAGTCTGACAGCACTGCCATGTTGGGATACTTTAGTCTTCTAGTATATATCTCATATTCTTACATTCTGATAGCAATGAATATCCTTACTCCTTTCCCGTTTGTTACTGCATTATTTCTTATCTTTTTACAGCCATCCCACAGAATTTTATTTCATATAAACATATGAAATATGAAATATGTAGCCAGACATAGCATGAGTTTCATAATTTTGAACTGCTTGAACTTCTGAATAACTAATGAGTGTGTTTTCAACATACAAAATAACTCCCGCCACTTTTATGAAATATCTAACCCTAATAAACGTCCTCAGTCTTAGAGGTCGGGTAATTTAAGCTTCTTTCCTTGCCAAACATAATATTACCACATGTTATAAAATAAATAAAATAGGATTAGAATTTTCATTTACTTTCATCCATACAACTTCATTTTATATCAGAGAATGTGATGTGTCATAGTGTTACTTAATCTAAGCCTTTAGCAGTGACGACAGGTGTTTGTACGCAAGTGACACATATATTTTCCTATGAAGTCTGACTTTTGGAAAATTAACTTGCATGTATTTTTATTTCATGACATAAGTAAAGTAAGTGTAACTTTCTCCATAAATATTAGAAGTCTAACTTACAGAAAATGTCAATTTATTGGTCATAATCCTTCTTAACATATGCTGTAATACCACATTCATTTAGATTCATTTAAGGTTTGGTAACAATGCAGCTGAAACCATTAAAATAATGTTCTAATTAGATTAGAGTTAAGACACACGAGTCTTCATTCTAGGAGTATATTTCATGCTAGGAGCATCTATTGTAAAAGTAAAATATCTTACTTTGAAATCCTATACTGCAAACCAAAAATATTTTGGAACCTCTCCAGAGCCCATGGCTGCACTGTGCTTTGCTTTTAAATCATCGTGTGTCACGAGATTATATTCTTAGATGATCTATAGTCTACTTATTTTGTTATGGCTGAAATGATCCAGCTTGTTTTTGATATAAAACTATCCAATCTGAGCCTCCTCTCCTCCTCTAAAATATACAGCATTCTTCATGCTTTGTGTGGGAGAAAGGCTCTCGTGCGGCGTGGTCATGTCAAGACAAGATGTTCACCAGAATACCAACGTGAAACCTGTAATAAACTCACTTGCTTTAGTTATTTTTCACATGTAAAAAGTTCTTTGTAGTAGCAATTTTTTTGTTAGGTCAGGAGAGCTGAAATTTTTGCCTGTTGTTTTGTATTGCATAGTAAGATTTTTTTCCTTCACAGAAAAAAGACTACTTTTTCTCTGAAAGTTACTAACCTCTGTGCTTTTTGCTTAAAATATATATCCCAACTTCTGATCTTCATTAAAAATTTTGGTAGTGATAAGTGCATTTCATTCTGGATGACCAAAATGCTTTCTGGATTATTGAAAAAATGCATACGGTTACCTAGTTTTTAATGAAACCAAGCAAAGGATGTAATGAATAAAAATTAAGATTTCCCAGATTCACTTGTTTACAAGGCCTTTTATCACAGAAATCGTATTTGCTACAATAAGATCAATTGGCAAGTAAACAGAAAGTCTATTGTCAATTAAATTGATGGCTCACTGGGGAGAAAAACTCATTTAATTTCGTTGCTTAAAAATATTTTTGCTCATGCCAAGGAAAATCCTACCTTAGAAACAAAACAAAAAGAAATTTAAAAAAACTGCCCAGGAATACGCTTGCATATTAGTTTCTGGAGTGACATCTACTGGTTTGGAGAAAAGGGTGAAAAGCCAATTACTGACATCTCTTAGTGTTCTGCAGCAATTTAACATTCAGAATTTAAAAGCAGAGAAAAGGGACTTCCCTGGTGGTCCAGTGGTAAAGAATCCACCTTCCAGTGCAGGGGATGTGGGTTCCATCCGTGGTCAGGGAACTAAGATCCCACATGCCGTGGGGCCACTAAGCCCACGTGCCACAGCTACTGAGCTCGCACGCCTCAACTGGAGCCTGCATGCCATGAAATACAGAGCCCATGCGCCCTGGAGCTGGCGCGCCACAACTAGAGAGAGAAAGCCCATGCACCACAACTAGAGAGCCTGCAACGAAGATCCTGTGTGCTGCAGCTAAGACCCGACACAGCCAAAAATAAACAAATAAATAAATAATAAATTTTAAAAAATAAAAGCAGAGAAAAATGCAACATATTGCAGTCATACTTAAAATATATTGAATCTTGGCTGTTGTTTCTTTCCTACAGCCATAGAGGAAATGGTCCTTAGGGCCCATTTAAATCAGCAGGAAAATAGGATTTTGTGTATTGAATTTTATTTTGCAGACTGCATTCCAAAACTACATTTATTCTGTTTAATAAAGGGTATAGGTAATAGTAACAAATTGTAAAAAATCATTTTTTAATAAGTATTTGTCAAGTACCTACCAGGTACTAGATCTTCCTAAGGAATATAAAAATGATGATAAAAGAGCTTGTGCTGTTAGGTGTAGATTAAGAGGGTAAGAGAGGTATACGAATGACCATGATAAAAAAAATTAACACGTGCTAAGTGCCATAAGAGAGCTCTCAGGGTCAATAACTTAGGAGAGAATGAAAGAATTCCTGGCTTAGGCAATCAGAGAAGGCTTCATGGAAGATATGTTGTTTGTCCTGTGTTGTAAAGAACGGATGGGATGATGGCAGCTGGAAATGTGAACAAAGACCATTGCAAGTGGAAGGAACAGCATAAGCACTGAGGGGTTGTGTGCAAGCTTGTTTGGAGTAAAGCAAATTCTGTTTGGCAAGGGGACTGAGTAGGAAGGGAAAGGGCCCAGATATTGGAGGGTCTTGCATGCCAGCTAAGTAAGATGTTTAAACTTTACTTAGTGGCATGGAGGAGCCATTAGTGTTTTCTGGACTGAAGAGCAGGTTGGTTAGGTCTATCTGTTATGATGAATCTGGAAGCTCTGTGTTGCTTAGATTGGAATTTTAGGGGACCATAGATTAGGTCACATCTAGTAGGCTGTTGCAGTAATTCCAGGGAATAGTACATAGAAAGTGGGATAGGGAATGGAAAGGAAGGGAGGGTTTATGTGACAATGGCTAGGTCTTGAGAACAAATAAATAAGGGTACATGGTGGTGTAAAGGACAAAGGTGCAGATCAGGTGTTCAATAAATAAATATTTTAAGTTAAAATTTGGGGGCTTAAGTGCCTGTGTAGATAGAAATAGGAAAATCAATAAGTTGTTTGAACGTGGTAAGATAATTTGTATTGTACTTTATTGAGTTTGAGCTGCTGGCAGGACATATATATTGAAATGGCCTTAGAAAGCAAAAGTGGCAAAAGTGGAACTTAGAAAAAAGGTTCAATGTGATGATATAGGCAGCAAGTATAGAGCAGAAAGGACAAAGGACGGAGCCTTGGACATTGCCTAAGATTTAGAATAAGAATTCAGAGGATCTGCCAAGAAAATGGGATAGAGGTTAAAGAGGTAGAGAGTGTTAGAATAATGTAAACTGAGCAAGGAGAAAAGAGATTGCCAGTGGGGTTGGGAAATGAAGAAATGTAAAGAAAATGAATATTGGGACTTCCCTGGTGGTCCAGTGGGTAAGACTCTGTGCTCCCAGTGCAGGGGGCCCAGATCCCCTGGCAAGGGAACTAGATCCCGCATGCCACAACTAAGAAGCCCGCATGCCGCAACTAAAAGATCCCGCATGCCACAACGAAGATCCTGTGTGCCACGACTAAGAAGTCCGCATGCCAAAACTAAAGATCTTGCATGCCACAATGAAGATCCCGTGTGCTGCAACTAAAACCTGGTGCAGCCAAAATAAATAAATAATAAATAAATATTAAAAAAAAAAAAAAAAAGAAAATGCGTATTGAGAAAGGACCACTGAATTTTGTTTTTGAAGGAACAGTTGTATTAGATGGTGAGTAAGATTGTTAGAAGTTAAGGAATGAGAGGAGGTGAGGCTTGAGTATTGCCTGGCAGTGAAAGGAAAGGAAAAAATAGACCTGAACGCTAGCAGGCCGAGAGAAGGATTACTTGTTTAGGCTGGGGGAAAAGGAAACATTTTTTCTAAGGAAATAATGAAGGAGCTAGCAAAGAGGAAGAGTTGTAGATGGACTTGGGGAGGGCAAGTGAGACAGGCTAAAGAAACATGGCAGTGATCTGGAGCATGTAGATCTAGGGGAGCGCTGTCCAATGAAACTTTGCAGTGATGGGCAAAGTTTTTTCTTTGCTCTGTCCAGTGCAGTAGCTGTGAGCCACATGTAGCTGTTGAGCACTTGAAATGCGGCTAGTGCAACCTGAGTGCACAAATTTTAACTGCATTTAATTTTAATTACTTTAAATATAAGTAGTCGCATGTGGCTAGTGGCTACCTTATTGGGCAGCACAGACCTAGTGTGTAAGTAGTTAATTTAGGAAAGAGGCATGGACATTTTGAGAGATAAGGGATGAGTTCCAGAAAAAGTTTGGGGTAGAGATGGTAATATTTGCAGGCACTCGTGGTCAAAACGTTTCATTCTTTTTCATAAAATAGATAGCATTTTTCACAGAGAGGGTTAAGGTGGGGTAGCATGGGAAAGATTTCCAGCAGTCCCTGTGGGGATTTCAGTGAAGAATCTGTGATAGATGAGAAGAATCTCAGTAGCTCGGAGAACCCTCCAGAGTTGAGAGTCTGCATTTGGTTTAGGTCTCTGCTTCCCTCTCTGGTGACTTTTTTCAGTAACATTCGCAAACCTTAGAGGAAAAAAAAAAGAGTGGGAGAGCAAGTTTAGGGGAGACCTTTGAAAGGCTGGCACAGTAAAAGGCTTGTAAAGTAAATAAATGCTGACTATCAGATCTGTATGAAGAAAGTGCAAAGCAAGGAAAACTAGAAGAGGACACGGTTAAGGACTCCAGGGCTGGAGGTTACTCTGAGGGTGAAGAGCAGATTCTTTAGATGTCAGACTGTGGAAGATAAGCAAGGTGATAACATTTTCATTTGTAAGAAGGGTAGCTTTTGGAGGTAGAGTTTTCAACAGGAAATGAGATTTTAAAAGAAGTGATAAGATTTTAAAATGTAAATTCAGGTGAGAGGAATATGTAAGACTGACGCACATATTTCCACCTTGATGGAAAGGAATTTTAGCATAACAGTTATTTTGTTTCTGCTCCAATTTGCTTGCATTATGGTCTTTGCTCGAAACTCGCTGACTCAACTTTGACTGTATAGTTTTTTCCTTAATCCAAATTTGAATAGTAAAACTGGGATTCGTTTTATCCATTTGAGTGGTATCCAAATTCATAAAAACTGAAATCAGAGTCGAGAGGGACCTGTGAGATTATTTCATCTAATGTATGGACTTTGTAAATAGGAGGCCCTAACCTCTGGATTAAGTGACTAGTTCAAGGTTACAGAGCTAGTGAGTGGCAGACCTGAGACTGCCCTTTAGGACTCCACTGATTTCCCAGTTCTGGCTCTGACTTGAGCAATATAATAATGTTCTGGGCTGAAGTCTTTAGCGTGTACCTAACAATCTGTACGCTAGAAACACTAAAACACAATGTAGAATATTATCTGAAGAGCTTTCCTGTCATTACTTTTCTGAACTTGTACTTTCCACTGACAAAGCTATTGACTTGACCCTACTGAAGTAAAAATCTTGCTGAAGCAGAACTCTACCATCTACCTTAGACCGCGGTTTATTCATTCGTAACCGTTTTGACATTTAACACACACACACACACACACAAAGATTAATAGATGGGACTTCTAAATGTCAATAAATATAACAACATCTAGAATCACATTTTGGATTGAGTTCAGATGTGAAAGAGTTTAATGAACTAGCAGGTGATTTTTTCACTTTTTAAAAAGTATAACTGTTGTGCCTCTCTGGCCAGCTCTTGTCTCTCTGTCCCTCTCCTGTAACCTTTCCGTGTTCCTAGTAATGAAGAAAGATACCTAAGTAATGTGATCCAAGAAAAAAAGGGATACTGTTTTCAGAGAAGCTTAGAACTTTGTAAGGTTATTAGCATTTTCTTTTTCACTTTAATATGTTGAGAAACATACAAAGAGATTGGAAATAATCCTGATTATTATCTACAAAATAATAATGGAGTCCATGTGACAATACCAGAAGTGTACTTTAAATTGCATTGTAATTGTATTTTAACACAGACCCATTTTAAAATAAAGTGATTAAATGTACAAATCAGTACCTTTGCTAAAAATGGAAATAAGAATTTACATGTTTATGAGTTGAGTTCAGGTCTTTGGTTTCTGTGACATCTTAACTAATTTAAGAGGTTTCTTGAAGTAATTTATGGGATCCACAACTCTAGAACCTTTGTTTACATCTCTTGCAGTAACACGCACAATGAAATGGGATTAGCTGTTTTAATAAACTAAACTGAAGTACTATTCAGATGATCAAAGAATGTTAAAAATGCCTTCATTTTCATTTAAATTCTGTAATTCCTTTTGGGGGATTTTTAGGTACTACAGCATTTGGCATACGTATGGCATGAAACCAGCATACCCTAAGATCTCAGGGACTGACTCTTTCAATATATTTACTTGAGTAAATACTTCTCCTTTTCCCTCCCTCCCTCCCTGTCTTTTTCATCCCCAAGACTGGCTCTTTTCTAGGTAAATTTAGAAGATACAGAGATGAAAGTTACCTTTCCTACCCTCTAGGAGTTCATACACTGTCTTTAACACACTGGTTCTCAAAATGTGGGTTTCAGACCAGCAGAGTCAGCACCACCTGGGGACATGAAGAAAAGCAAATTCTCCAGCCCCATCCCAGACCTCAGAATCAGAATCTTTGGGGATGAGACACAGCAGTCTGCCTCCTCCCAAACCTTCTAGGAGATTCTGATGCACACTCAAATTTGAGAACCACTGGGCTAATGGCTATAATATTATACCTTCCTTATTTTCCTATCAAGATAGAATCCACATACCATAAAAGTCACCATTTTAAAGTGTACAGTTCAGTGGGTTTTACTGTATTCACAAAGCTATGCAACCATGATCACTATCTAATTCTAGAACATTTTTATCACCCCAAAGGAAACTCCAGATCTATGAGCAGTCACTCCCTGTCCTCTGTCTCCATACCCCAACCCCTGGCATCCACTAATCTACTTTCTATCTCTATGGATTTGAGTATTCTGGATATTTCATGTAAATGGAATCATACAGTATGTGACCTTTTGTGTCTGGCTTTCACTTAGCATAGTGTTTTCAAGGTCCATCCATGTTGTAACATGTATCAGTGCTTTATTCCTTCTTATGGCTGGATAATATTCCATTGTATGTGTGTACCACATTTTGCTCATCCATGCGTCATTTGATGGACATTTGAGTTGATTCCTTGGTTGTTGTGAATAATGCTGCTATGAACATTCGTTACAAGTTTTTTATGAACATACGTTTTCAATTCTCGTGGGTATATATACAGTCGATTCTCCTCATTTGCAGTAGTTACATTCTTTAAAGTCTCTGCAAACACAGAATTAGTGAATACTGAGTCATTGCTCTGCAGGGAAATACAGGGTTCGGTTCCTTTGAGACTCTGGTCACATTTTTGACATACAGTCAGTACGTGACCTTGCTTTGTGTGTGTTTCTGTTTAAAGATACCTTATCTAATATATGTTGTTGATTCATTAACATTGAACTCACATCCAACGGCACCATTAACTCATGCCTAAGTAAACTTATCTAACACATGTATTTTCTCTGTAAGGAACATCACAGCCTTCTTGAGCTTAGCAACACTAGACAGCACTGCATATGACACTTTAGGGCCATTTTAAACAGTGAAATTGCCAACAAAAGCACAAAAATGTGAAAAACATGGCACCAAAATAGACTGCAAAAGGAACACTTGTTTTCAGTGTGAGAACTGAAACAAGAAGGCAGTGTGTCACCTTGTTCAACCTCACCTGGGAACATGTTTGTTGGAAGACTCAAATGTTCCCCTGCTCTGTGTATGTACATGTCTGAAGGACTGAGAAACACCTTGAGGATTATTTTGGGATCACAAATTTTAGCATGTAGGCAAATATGCAAATGCGGAATCCGCAAAGAATGAGGATCAAGTGTACCTGGAGTGAAATTGCTATGTCATATGGTAACTCTATGTTTACTTTTCTGACCATTTTCCACAGTGGCTATACCATTTTATGTTCCCACCAGCAGTGTATGATGTTCCAGTTCTTCCCTATCCTTGCCAACATTTGTTCCCTCCCTCCCTCCCTCCCTCTTTCTTCTTTTGATTATAGCTATCCTAGTGGATGTCAAGTAGTCTTTCATTGTGGTTTTAATTTGCACTCCTTAACAACTAGTGATGTTAAACATCTTCTTTATGTGCATATTAGCCATTTGGATATTTTCTTTAGAAAAACCTCTATTCCAAAACTTTGCCTATTTTTAAATTGGATTATTTGTCTTTTTATTGCTGATTTGTACGTTTTTTATATTTTATGGTTACTAGCCTTTTAGTTATGTGGTTTGCAAATATTTTCTCCCGTTCTGTAGGTTTTCTTTTCACTTTCTTGATAATGTTTTTTGATGTACAAAAGTTTTTTATTTTGATGAAGCCCAATTTTACCTATTTTTTCTTTGATTACTCGTGTTATCTTCTTTAATTTTGAAATTGCTATCAGTACAGCCTGTTAAAAGCGTTGTTTGTACGTTTTTATTAAAGAAGTCATGAAAAGTTAGATTTCCTGGATGCAGTAAATTATCACTTATTTGCCAATGGATGTCATGTGTAAATTTAAAGCATTTGTTTGCAGGTTTTTGTAAGGTTTTTATGTTGTTGTGGCTGTGAAATTTTAAATACTGGCATCAATAGGGCCACAAATTTATAAAAAAGCAGTGTCCAATTCATGTAACAAACTGTTTTTGTTTAGGAAAATTGAAGAGAAGCACTTACAACTGCTTTAAATAGTACTTTCCTTTTTAATAGAGAAGACTCTGCCTCTTTTAAAAATTATGAACTTTCTGCCTTAAAAGCAGAGTCTCAAGAGCCATTTGTGAAAGAACACAAGAATCCCCGGAACTTGGAAATAAACACGGATTGGTGTTTATTTGTGTTAGTTTCAATGCAGTAGCCCTATGTGTCAGAAAACTGAATCTGTAACACTTAAGTTAGCCTAAGCAAGCAAATAATATCAGCTAGCATGGCTTTAATCTACTAAGTAACTTTAAATCCAAAAGATCAAAGGAAGTTATAACTAAAAACAGTCCTTCGTGCAATTTCCCTGTAGAAGCAGGAAAAGGCTAGAAATTACATGTCACCTTCATATCCTGGCTTGCTGACCTTGTGCTCAGATCAAGCCCCTCTGTATGCCAGCTGTTACCATTATTGAGACCTTGCCCCCAGGGGTTAAGTAGGAGAAAAACTCTCCTGTCCTATAGGAGAGCAAACACGGAAAGTTCCAGCCCCGAGCGAACATGCTTAATTCAAAGCAATCTGCATGTGCTTGTCATTCCGTCTGTCCCACCGCTCTGAGGAGCTACTCCTGAGACTCCCTGGTCGCTGTCTGTGTGCTCTGTTCCTGCGGCCAGTTTCGGCTGTGGCTACTGCAATCATTTGCAGACCAAACTGAACCAGGGACGTTTCTTCTTTTAACATAAAGGTAGTACATTTACTCATGCTTCTGTGAATGTGTTATTTGGGGAGAATTTATTTAAAAACTGAACTTTGCTGTGCGCTTCCTGGATTGAATTTAAAATGCCAGCTCACAATTTTTTTCAGGGTAAGCTTTGAACGACATCTGAATGCATTAAAAACTTACGAAGTTTTTTTGAAGGATAGTCTAGCACAGTAAGGTAAGGTAAGTTGTTTCTTAAGGTTTATTCAAATGTGGTTTTTTTTATGAAGTTGCGAAGAAACTTTAGATTTCAAGTTGTTTAGCTGTTTCATGATTTGAGATTCTTTAACCACTATCTAGATTAGAAGTTGGAAAATATGTGCTTCTCTCATCGCCAGTTGGTAGAAAAATAGATGTAGAATTGTAGGAATCACTTTAACCACTTTTGTGAATTAAATATTGTAAGAAAATAGTAATATATTAACATCTTCCAACTTATAAAAAGAGAAGTTGCGTGAAGATATACACTTGCGAGCCAAACTTCCACAGCAAGTTTAATTTTTATCAATGTTCATTTTAAATACACATCTCACTCTACACCCTCAAGTTGTTTCTGAGGTGATTAAACGTTTTGTGCATTGTATTCATTTTAATGTTGGCAATGATAACTACATTATAATTGGATTTACTACATAAAGTAGAAATCAGAATGTATTTGCCATATTTACTTTTGCTTAAAATTAGAATGGATAATTTATATGTGACTAGTAGAAAATTTCAAACTAGTTTAACTTGTGAAATATTTGTATGTTTTGTAGTAAAATGTAAAATTTTTAAAAACCAAGTGGATAAAAATTTGGCAAAAACTGAGGTATTTCATGCAAATCATTGACTGACCATAAATGACTTTCTTCAGGGATAATGCAAGAAATAGAGAGCATACTTTACAATTTGCTAAAATTTTCTTTAACAGGTATTCCTGTTGAAAGGAAAAGAATGAATATGTCCTTTTTATCCACAAGAGGGTTATTTTAGATGATAATTTATAATTTAAGAAAACTCCAATTCCCTTTGATGGCTGGGAAGTCACTAAACTATGTAAATAAACTCTAGAGTGTTCCACTGGTAGTGGCTTTGCTACTTCCCATGGTTTTAATGTCTGCTGACACATTTCTACTTTTTAAAATGTTAAATAGTCTTGGCATTATTTTTTAAAAATTATATCTCTTAGTAAACTATCTTAGGATGCTTTCTTTGCCAAATCTTAAATATTGGAGTATTTTATTGGACGATTATACTTCATTTGTCAGTTTTTGTTTTAGTATAAAAAGATAAGGCAGAGTATTTTTTTATGTATCTTCCATGCTTCATATAGCTTACATCTTAGACGTGAATTTTAGAATTGTGAGCATGAACTCTTTGCATTGATTATGAAAACATATGTAATGTTTAAGTGTCTGAAATGAATGACCTACAAAGCAGTTTAGTAAATACATGTTAACCTTGCCTCAGTCTGGGAAATGATATATATTATAAAATGGTTTCATTCAACATTTTACTCTAATCCCAGTTGTCTTTTTGGTTTGTATTGAACCACTCAATGCTTTTTTGGCTCCTGGGGAAATCTGCTTTTCGGTGTCTGCTGTGTACCAATTCTTTACCTTTCATTCTAACTACTTTCATTTCTGGGATTGGATCAGAGCACCCTTAACAGTTAAACTCTTTTAACTCTCGTATAGCTCAGTATGGGTGACGGACAGCCTTGACACACTGACTGTATGAACATTTCCGATTTTTCAAAAATTACAATTCCTGAACACATCCTAACACGGGAAATAAAACGGTGTTTAGGATCAAGACAAACGAACTGCTTAACTTCTCAGCCTTTTGGAAAAAATATAAAACAAAGCAACTAAATATATGAAAAAAGCAAGACTTGGGGAAGAGGGTGGCCCTTTGTTCTCTCTCTCTTAATTTCTATTCTTTTATTTTAATCACTATTCAACAGGCTCACTTACTTCAGGCTCGCATATTAGATTCGAAGAAAACTATTCACAATAGTTTTTATTATATGCTGTCTAAATAAGGACATTCACCTATTTATATTATATGCTGTCTAAATAAAAACATTCACCTATTTAACTGAAAAATACAATTTAATTACCTTTGTGAGCAAACAAGAATCCCACTTGAACAATGTAGATGAAATTTCATTTCACCTAATGTATACAAGAAAGCAAACAGCAGAATACACAAGCATTTATAATGATAATTTAAGTAAGGAATAGAAAAAGATTTATGAAAGGTGTACCCAGACTCTTGCTAAGAGTTACTTTACTGATCCAATTCAAATATTTGATGTTTTTCTAAGCTGAAAGTAAATCTCAGCGTCCTTTAAGTAAAAGGATGTCTTCAATTGTCTCATACAAATACCTTGAGATATGTTTCCCAAGTTGCTCAGTAGACTGAAGGATACCCCTGAGACTTGATTTGCTGGACTCTGCTGGGAAGAACCCATTTGGGGAGCTGCTCTAGGAAATTTGATTTGCTACTTCTCAAACTTCACAAAACAGCAGGGAGTGGAGCCTGGCGTCAGATACTTGGCATTGGTGGGAAAAGCTTAGATAATTCTAAGCGTAATATGAAGAAACAACAGGTTACCATCTAAATCAAACAACTTTCAAGTGCTTTATGGTGACTGATTTCAGTTTTTGTCTTTATGGAAGTTGTTTTTTAAAAATCCCTTCACATTCTTTTGCCTCACAATACGTGCATGTAGAATTTTCTTATTTTGATTTATCTCGGTGATGGATTTTTCCTTTGAGCTGCTAAATTTTGAGGTTTTTGAGATGTGTAAAATATTAAACATTCATGGTGTCTTTAGACATGCTTGTGATCTGTTCAACAACATGAGTTAAACTCAGCCATATGATCCTGTTTCTACTGGGGAAGAGCTATAGTGATACAGACAGATTGCTCAATGTTTTGTGATTTTAGTTGAGGCAGAATAATTTCAGATGAAATCTTATGGCCTAAAGATAAACCTATCACATCTTGGGGGTCCTGTTTATTACCAAAGGTTCTTGTGATTAATTCCTTTTTTTACTAGGATGTGAGGCTAGATAGGAGGCCTGGTGTCTGGAGGTTGTCTGACTCTAGAATTGAAACGTTTAAAATGCTTAAAATGCAATCAGAAGTATTTTTTCTTCTCTTTTTCCTTTTCTTTTTCTCTTTTTTTCCTTCCTTCCTTCCTTCCTTTCTTCCTTCCTTCTTTCCTTCCTTCCTTCCTTGCTTCCTTCTTTCCTTCCTTCTCTCTCTCTCTTTCTTTCTTTCTTTTTCTTTCTTTTCTTGGCACAAAACTTTAGGGAACATGCTCTTTTAAAAGAGAGGCTTGGGACTTCATATTGGAGACTGACCAGGGGTTGGGGAGATACTTTTTCTTGAGGGTTAAATAAACCTGTTAGTCCAATTGGCTATACCCTAAACTCTATCCAAATGATCTATAGGTACTTGAGACTGTGTGACAAGTTGTTTTGTGTTTCCACAACATTGTTCCACATGAATTCCACCCTGTTGTCTCTCAAACCAATGTCTTATTAAGGATTTCTCTTCCCTGAACCCTTGTCCCCAGACTTATAACGTCAAGGGTAACCCCAAAAGAAGTAAAGCTAATCCAAATACTATAATACATGTCTAACATGGAGTACCAGGTCCAAATGTCTTCGAATATACAGCAATATTCTGCGTTTCAAGCAATATTTTCCGAGCCAATATTGAATATTTTGAGTGGCAGTTGCTTGCTCTTATAAATTGATCAGCATTAATTTAAGTAAAGTATAAATCAGTCGTTCTGAACCCTAGCTGCACATTAGAATCATCTGGGGAGCATTTAAAACTGCTAATGTCCACACCCCATTACAATATGAATTAAATCATAACATCTGGGGCCAGGGCCCTGTGTCTGTAATTTTTTTTCATATTACTGAAGTGATTCTAGTGTGCAGAATGGGTTGAAACCACTGTAATAGACTTGTAACTTTGTGAATATTTGTTATATTTATTGTGTTCCCTTCAAGACTTACAGCAGAGTCCAAATGGATGTCTCAGCTGATTCTTGAGTTAAATAACAACTGTTTAGTGGGCTTTCTAGAATTTTTTTTGAAAGACCAGAGATCGACATTTCTGAGTATAGAAACTTCTCTAGTTTTATTTTGTATATTCTTAGTTATGCAACTGAACATAAACCTTCAGACTTAGGGTTAAAAGAAATTATTGCAGCTTTATAGAATTGACACTCATCTGAAATAGGAACTCAAAGATAACAGAGTACTTTCTCTTTTTTAAGGGTATTGATGCTTACGGATATAACACTTGTAAGTGTGGGGAGAAGTGGTGACTATTTTGTGGAATGATAATTTTGGTGGATGAACTTGGAAAAGATATCTCTGAAAACTGCTTTAATAACGGCAATATAGTGATAGTGCTCTTGAAATATATATTTAGGTAGATAAGTGTTTATGCTAAAAAGATAATGTTCTCGACTATCATTTATCCCAGACTGTAAAAGATAAACCTTATTTTACACCCACATTTCTCTTCCCACATAGACCTGCCAAAGGTACATTAAACATAAAACATGAGAAAAATGAGACTGATGTTTTCACAGCCCTGAAATTCCTATCATTCACCCCATAAGTATAAATCTCAGCCTTGACAACCTAATTCATATCTAGCAATAAGACTGCTTTCCAAATTCAGTGTCTTCAGATTTGCTATGGCACATACACTTTAATATCTTCCTAATGTTTTTTAACTCTTATCTATCAATATAGTTCTGTAAATCTGGGCAAGGGGAAAACTGTATCTGTCAATTTTAATTTTTCTTCTGTATCATTAAGCTGTTTGTAAATATTATGCATGGTTTTTGTAAAAATGAAACATGTAACATTTATAGTTTATCTTTATTGGTTCCTTTACCTATACATCTTGTGTGTAATCAAATTTAAAAGAGGTTATATAAAAATGTTAGGTATATTTCATTTTCAAAGATGATGTTTGTTAGCATAAGTTGAAACTACCTTCTTGAAAATATAAATTTAATAGGCAACAGTGAGTTTTCTTTGTAAAAGAACAGTGACCCCTTACTTTCAGATTTCCTAGAACGCAACAGTTTGCTTTCTCCTGGTGTGATGCAAAGCATAGTAATACCTCTTGGGTTCTTATTAAATGTTTGTTTAGTGGTATAGATTCTCAAATGTATAACATTGTTTCTTTGAGGAAATGGCTTCTAATTTATTGCAGTTTATGATTAAGGGGAATGATAGCAGTAGTACCTAATTTCTGTAGAATTCTTTGCAACATATAAAATGCTTATGGGTGATTAAATGAAGATACTTAAAGTGTTCTTATTGAAGGAGAGTTTAATTGTAGAAAGTTCATGAACTCAAAGACAAATAAGAAAATTTAATTCATCTCAGAAGGGGAGAAGATTATGTTTCTTTATTTAAGACTATACTTTTTAGTTCCTTAAGAGGGCCTGATTCTTTGATTAAAGATACAGATTTTGCTGTCAGGTCACAATTACATTATTTTGAAATAGTCCAGATACTACATGACAACAAAGATTAATCCATTGCCTTGCTTTTCAGGTTTGGATAATATGATACATGGGTAGATAGCACTTCTTTTAATTCAGTGAAATATGTCTCTGACACTCTTGAATGCTGAATTGTACCTTTTAAAACTGTCTTGGGAAATATTGAATTCAGAGGATATTTTTCACGTGGACCTTCAGACTGAATTTTATATCAGTAGCCTCTAGTGGTCTTATAAAAGCTAGTTGAACTTGGCATTGCCCTAGAAGCATCTTGAGGTTGGTTGAAAAGCCTTACTTTCAGAGACATGCTAGTCTAAGATTGAATCCCAATCATGTGATTTGCATTAGTTACACTAATATTTTTGACCCTCAGTTTTCTCTATAATGGGTTTAATAAAATCTTCATAGAGGTATTGTGAGGAAAGTGTCTGACACAGTGAGATGATAAAAAAAACATTTTAATAGCCCTTTGAAGGGAAATATATTCCTAGAGAAAGAACCTGGCTGATGTCCTTCTACCATCCAGCTTTAACAGTCCCACTATAGAAGATGCCACAAATATACTTTGTCTGTTTCTCTGGTGCATTTAGAGAAGCTGTTTTTTCTCTTGCCGTAGCACTAGGTATTAATAGGGCATGTTGGTACCAGTGATAAAAAATGAGACCATCATTTTAGGATAAGCATCAAGCAATTTTAGGGGACCAATTTCATATTAAAACAGGTTTGGTGCAAAATGAATACAGGTACTCCCAAACTGCCTTTATACCTGGTATGAAAAAAAGACTCCAGGTATCTCCAATATCTAGTACCACTTGAGAGAAAAAGATTGTCTCACCCAGTTAACTGGGCAAGGTGCTTCAATCCATATACATTACACTAAAAAGATTTAAATCTGATTGGTTGTTATTTCTATGTACACAACAGTTTAGGAGTCCTGAAATAAGCCATAATTAAACTTGGTTATCAATTAGAACCTCTGCGATTAAAATTTGTTACTTTTCTGCCTTAATTAGAAAAACAGGACTTTATTTCTCTATTAACTGGTATCATTTCCCTACTTGTTGCATCCATTCTGCTTTAATTGGGCATATTTTGCCCTTACTTAGGCCTGATTCTCTTGTAGCCTCCCCACCTAGTTTGTGCTTTGGCCTTGCTACACAAAGTGTGTTCCAGGGACCAACGGTATGGGCTTGTTGTTGGAAGATTCTTGTCCCACTCCAGATGAACTGTATCAGAATCTACGTTTTAGCAACATCCCCAAGTGATCCCTGTGTTTGAGAAACACTGTCATCAGTGTTTTGTATTTTGTCTAGTGAAACTGTGTTACAGGGAACATCACTTCTGAAAAAGATGATTGGCTACAATATGGGATCTTGTTTTTGATTCAGTCTTGCCATTTATTGTTAAGTTTGATGTTATGAATCTGATGAAGCAAAGGGTTATTCTGGAATACATTATCTAAGCTTATGGAATGTAGTTTAGCAGAAAGCCCTCAAAACCTCGGCATCAGACTTCCTGGCCTTACCATCTGAGACTCTGTGTCTCAAGTTTTCTTTTGCAAAGTAGAGCGGTAATGCCTGCCACACCTGTTTTTCTGAGGGCTATTAGGAGGATAAACTCAAGTGAGGTCATGTGTGTGAAAGTGTTTGGCAGTACCGCAGAGGTGTACCAGTGTAACTGTTGATACGGATGAAGATGTTGTTCCTTCAGGCTAGCTGAGCCCTGTGTTTGTCAAGGATAGTGATGGCTTTGCTGAGTGGTTACTGTGGTAATTGGAACATGTCTGTGTAGTCTCTTCAACATTACCTTTAGATTTTAACTTGACAGTTTTCTGGCCACAAGAACAGTTATGGCTTCCAATTGCAAGGAGCTACTAAGAGGCTTTCATAACGCTTTTTGGATGTTGAGCCACCTAAATAGATTGATGGCATCTTTTGGGTAAATTATGTGTCATTAGCAGATTGTCACATGTAATACGTTGATGAATAAAATTTCCATAATTCCAGCAGTTCCTACTATGATTATATGATGGCATTTTCTTTTTTTACGGGCCTCTCACTGCTGCGGCCTCTCCCGCTGCGGGGCACAGGCTCCGGACGCGCAGGCTCAGCGGCCACGGCTCACGGGGCCCAGCCGCTCCGCGGCACGTGGGATCCTCCCGGACCGGGGCGCGAACCCGCGTCCCCTGCAGCGGCAGGCGGGCTCTCGACCACTGCGCCACCAGGGAAGCCCATATCATAGCATTTTCAATGAGATACTACTTTTAGTCTTTGAAGCGGGGTAATTTCCTTTGATCTTATAGGTGTAAGTGTCCTGAGCCCAGAGTAGGATGTAATTGTTTGAACCTTCTAATCACACGAGCTCTGACGACTTTTCTCTTTACATTTGATTGAAATGCCTCTATATTTCTTCTCTGTATTCTCTGTTTAATGCTTATGAAACTAGTCATGATACTTTTGGTTCATAGATAGCTTTGGTCCAACGAATAATAATTTATGTTTCCCAAAATTTGGAAGCTGGGAGATAAGATATATTGAAAACCTTTTTCTGAATAGTTTGTATTCATCTGTTCTTGCTCCTTAAATCCCTTTTGATTTCCTGCTTTATCCAATTATTTGATATATTGTGTAGGGTGCTATTGTAAGAAAGCAGATATATACTGGAAGACAAACAATTAAAAATGCATCTAGGGCTTCCCTGGTGGCGCAGTGGTTGAGAGCCCGCCTGCCGATGCAGGGGACGCGGGTTCGTGCCCCGGTCCGGGAAGATCCCACATGCCTCGGAGCGGCTGGGCCCGTGAGCCGTGGCCGCCGAGCCTGCGCGTCCGGAGCCTGTGCTCCGCAACGGGAGAGGCCGCAACAGTGAGAGGCCCGCGTACCGTAAAAAAAAAAAAAAAAAAAAAAAAAATGCATCCAGTGAAGAGATGACTGTTTATCCTTTAAGGTGAAATAAGTTTGCTTCTGTTGTTGCGTTTTAATAATAATTATCTTCTGTTCATTATTAGTCACTGTGCTAGAAACTTTATATGTTGTTTCATTAATATTTTATTACTATGAAGACGGCACATTTGTAGTAAAAGTTGCAAGCAGTACAGAAAGTGAAATGTGAAAGTCTTCTCTACCCTTCCAAATGGCCCAGGCCAACTCTCCAGCAGGAAACAATGTTAGCATTTTCTTTTGTCCTTCTAGAAATTATCTGTGTATATACTAACCATACGTGTGTGTTTCTGCCACTTTTTAAGTGAAATGGATTCATACCACATAGGCTCTTCTGCAGGTAGGTTTTATTCGCACATGAAGATGTACTTTGGACTTCTTTCCCTAGCAATAATCCTGATTTAACTCATTCTTTTTTGTTGTGCAGAGTACCCAAGGTATGGATATGACAGAATTTAAGTCCCCTATTGATAAGTTAGGTGGTTTCCAGTTTTCACTGTTACCAGCAGTGGTACAGTCAGCACCTTTATCTGGACATTTGTCTTTACACATTGTTCAAGTATATCCAAAGGGTAAACTCCTAGTAGAATTGTGAGTCAAAGGATGAGGGTATTTCAAATTTTGATTAGTAGTGCCATGTTGCTCTTTCAGAAGGTTGCACCAATTTGCATTTCAAACAAATTTAACTCTAAGAAGAATCAAGACTTAGAGACTAAGAATGTAAGTAACCTGACCTAGGTTCTCAAAGTTAGTAACCCATAGAGTCAGCTTTCAAATTCAGACCCACCCAGGCCATTTCTTCTAAGCCACAGATATCTCTGATGCCATTTCAAAACATAATTTCAGCTTTGGAACTAGGAAGCATCATTCCATTATTTTTTTATATTCTCATCACTCAATCAAGCAATAATAATAATTCTTCCATTGTAAATACACAGCCCTTTATGGTTTTCAAAATATTTTTACATTCTCAGGTGGACATTGATTCCCATCCTGATCTATACATGTGAAGAACTGAGGCTCAAAGAAAAATATCTTAAATTTTAAAATGTAATCAAAAGTTGGTCTTTGGCCAAACGCCTTATAGTCAGTCCCCAAACAGCTAAAGCACTCGGGACATGAAAATGCTAGTATAGAAAAGGTGAAATAGGAGGTGTGAGATTAGTGGCTTCAGATGTATTGATACTGGCATGTTATATTCATGAACAACAGGAAATACACTAAAATATATGGCCATGGGGCTCCATCACACCTCAAGCCAGTGTCTCAAGAATAGCTTTCTTTTGGCAGTCCCTGTGTGTTATGGCCCTGGGGAAAACAGGTGATTTCAACAAAGCTCTTTTAAAATTGTTCATTATATTTGATCCAAAACTTATTTTAAACTTCCCACATAAATACTATTATCACTGCATTTATAATCACATAGCATTACATTGATCACAATAATTCATTTTTATGATGTTGAATCTTCCACTCTCTCATCTCTTTTCCTGTTCTCTCTGGCTCAGACCAAATTTTTTTCTCATTTGTCTCATTTCTAAAGAAATAAGGTCTTTCTCTGTGTGACCTTAAGGTCAACTCTTTACTTTGGATCGAAACTTTGCTGTTCTCCTGGTCACCTGAATTCTTACACAGATACATCCACTGAACTTAATCTGTAAACATTTCTTAGAACAATTTTTGTCTGCTTTTGCTTTTTTATTATTTTTTACTTATAATCCACAACTTATTTATAAAGTCAGTTTGATTGTTCCCATTTTATGATTGAAGAAAGTGAATCATAGAAAGCTTATATGACTTACTTCAAATACAATGCAAAGTCAGAGTTCAAATTATTCTTTACTCTCCGCTTGTACCTACTTCATTACAAGAAATCTCTAAGTTACAAAACAAGTTGTGCTCCAAAAATCATTCGTAAGTCAGTTATTTGGCACTTGAAGTGCATTTTACCACACTGGGGAAAAAAATGTTATAAATGGTGATTAGGTCCCTTGGCTGGCCTGCAAAAATCTATTTAACTCCTAGGTAACTACAATATGATGCATTTGCAATAAAAATAAGAGAGAATGATAGTTGTAATTCTTGTTACAAAGAAAAAGAAAAATAAATTTTCCTGACGACGAGCAGATTTAATTAGAAGATAGGGAAACAGATGAAATTTCGGAGAGTCTAGAGAGGATTTCAGGGTACTTTGGTGAGTGTTCCAGGTTGATGGCACTCTGTCTTAAGCCCAGTTTCACTTGAAAACTGAGGATTTTTGTTAGATACTTCTCACTAGGGTAACCCACCTGACAGCTGTGATTATAGTCCATAGGGCTGATTGAATTAAATACCAAAAATAGACTCTCTGAAATGATATTAACCAACCTAGGATGGTCAGAACAAATCGACAAACTAGAAAAAGTCTTCCTTCTATCCTGATGGAAGGGCCAAGAGGGGGGTCTTGATTTTCCCATTCAGCCTAGAAGATTGCATCAGCTCCGGTAGCTTGGCTGAGATCTGAAGAGAAGGCTTGGAAACATGAGTCATGGGTAGAGGCAAGAGAAAGCTTATGCCCTCTGTGATTTCTGTGGAGTGTTTGTACAATGAGAGTTCCTAATTCCAAGAAATGACAATTTATCTCATCAAGCAATTGCTTCTTACATTTTCTAGACTATCTTTCACTTAACCATACAAATAAACATCTTAAATTTCAATGAACTTTTTAAAAAACTCTAGTGCCTTTTTAGATGGCCTTTGATTAATATGTTTTATTGTTTTCAGAACATTTGCATACAGCTTTTTCTTTTGTTAACAACAAAAGGGAGGATATATCCTTCAGTAAAAGGAAGCTTAAGGGAGCAGATCTTGCTGAGATGGCACGTTAAGAAAGTGATGGAAAAAAGATTAGAGTTTGTGCCTCCTGGGTCACTTTAGGGCTCTTACCAGTTTATCTACCTTATCTTCCCACTAGTTGGATAATACTTTTAACTACCAATGCTTTGTGTTGGGGCTATCATTTGAGTGTTTTATAGGAGGTGTTTATACCCAGGAGTGATTTACTGAAGAAGAGAGCAACTGTGTTTACTACAATTCAAAATCCTTCTCAGGGACTTCCCTGGCAGTCCAGTGGTTAAGACTTCGTGCTTCCACTGCAGGGGCTGTGGTTTCAATCCCTGGTCGGGGAACTAAGGTTCCGCATGCCATGTGGGTTGGCCCCCCAAAAAATCCTTCTCAATGGTCATTATAATGGCAGACTACTTTCCAAAGTGACGGTAAGGCTGATGAGAGAAGTAGCATCTGCTTGATTTACATGTATGTTTGGATATTTATAAATGCTTTGTCTTTACCCCTAAAATAATTTATGAAGAAATTTTTTAATGTCTACATTAATTCTTCCATTTCTTACAGCATTGATGTTTATATAGCTGAATGGGTGTGTGTGTGTGTGTGTGTGTGTGTGTGTGTGTGTGTGTGTGTGTTTGAGTGTTTGATGAGCTCTATCTGAAAGGAAAATAAGTCACTAATGCTAAATTTCCATCCTAGTACAGTATCTTCCGGGTATTAGTGTTCACATTGAAACGTTATGCATCATTCTGGCATTCCCTGTTCAGAAATACCCCTGTTGAGCAGTTTATAAGTTGGGTGAAAATATGCATAGGAATCTTCCTCATGGGTGACCCAGGTTTGTCATTACATGTACTCAGACTGAAAAGAGACGATTTCTTCTAGTACCTGTGTGTCTGACAGAGGTGGGGAGAGACTGGAGAGAGATTTCTCCAGAAGCTGTTTTGTCCACTCAGAAAAATGCCATGCCAGAAGGGTTAGTGAGCCAAACAATGGTTTTCTTTTTTTCTCGTTGGCTTTCCTGTGTAGGTTAAATAGACCACTAGCATTTGATGACCTATTTTTCTTACTGCACATTGTGTATGTTGGTCAGAAGGTGATAAGTGGGCAAAGGGAGAGAGGAAGAAGGCTGTCTGTTTTTGCCTTTGTGTGTTGACTGGACAGAAAAATATTACTGGTAATTTGAACACTAATTTTTCCTTTACATTGAAAGCCTGGACCCTTTGGTGGAGGGAAAAACTTAATAACAAAAATCTCACTTGCAGCAAATTCCAGCCATAATATTCTTTTTCTTGTGTGCAGGCATTGCCACCTGTGGGACATAGCATAGAAGACAAATTATTAAGTTCATGGCAACTTATGTGGCATGTTTTATTATTTTTTTAGCATTACATTCATTGGTTCAGGGGATAAAACTTTTGCATCTGATATCTTGGTTGCCACAGTTCTTAGCTTAGCTAATTTGTTTTTATTTTCTTTTGTTTATTCTTATTCTAGGACCTGAGTGACTTAGAGGAAAAATCATATTTTCTTGATATTTTTCAAAGACATAAGGCATTCTTAAGATTATTCACATTATCTGAACCTACACAACTAATTGCTTCAGAGGAGCCCTTCATTTTGCCCTTTATTCCTATATCAGAACACCCCAAGCATGATATTATTGAAAAGCTAAAGAATGATATTGGTATCTTCTGTCTCTTCTACCCCCTTCCCACCCCTAGCCTAAAATGTTCTAATTCTTAACTGATACTTGCACATCTAGGATGAGGAGAGGAGACAGGCACTGAAAATAGAGATGGGGCAGGGAGGAAGTGGTCAGTGCGATAGGAGAGGGTTCTCAAGGTGCGTGGTGTAGCTGGGAGGAAAGAAGAGGAGGCCTAACCCGTGGCTGGTTCTGCTGCAGGTGTGCCGGGCTTCCCCCAGTGCTTTCACAACTCCTGCAAGAACGCTTGTTTTCAAAGAGCTGTTTTAAAATAATTTTCCTATCTTTTTTACATAATTGCCTGCCTGACTGTAACTGGATGATTTTATATCATTTTCTTTCTTAAGGTCCATAAATTGGAGCATGGCTATGAACAACGATTTTGTGGTTCTGAGCAATGGCAGCATTGCAACCAGCGCTACCAGCCCTAGTCCCCTCCCCCCCTGTGATGGAGACCCTGCCGCCCAGCAGCTCGTCCCCACAGAAGCACCCAGAACAAAAGTGAGTCCAAATGGATGCCTGCAAGTTAATGGCACAGTTAGATCATCCTTTCTGCCTTTAGACAACCAAAGAACGCCTCAGATGTTATCCCAGTGCTGCCATCCTTGCCCATACCATCACCCATTGACTACCCATGACAGTCACCAAGAGTGCCCTCCCGAGGCTGGCCCTGCCGCACCTCCTGCTTTGGCCTCGTGTTGCATGCAGCCACACTCAGAGTATTCTGCATCTCTCTGTCCAAACCATTCACCTGTTTATCAGGCAACGTGCTGTCTTCAGCCCTCTCCATCCTTCTGCCTGCATCATCCGTGGCCTGACCATTTTCAGCATCAGCCAGTGCCGCAGCATATAGCCAACATAAGGTGAGTGGTCCAGAAGTTTTGCTGAACTTTCTCATTCAACTAATTCCTCATGAATGTGGTTGTTTGTGTCGATTTCTCCAAAAGGAGGAGAGAAACATGTATCAGGGAAAGGAAACCGGTAAAAGTGCATATTTCAGGAATTCCCTGGCGGTCCAGCGTTTAGGACTCCACACTTTCACTGCCGAGGGCCCAGGTTCAATCCCTGGTTGGGGAACTAGGATCCCCTTCTGAACGTTTTTATCCTAATAGCCCTCCAATAAAATTTTAATGCCACAGGGACTTCCCTGGCAGTCCAGTGGTGAGGACTCCACACTTTCACTGCTGAGGGCCCAGGTTCAATCCCTGGTTGGGGAACTAGGATCCCAAAAGCCACGTGGAGTGGCCAAAAAAACCCAAAAACCAAACCAAAACAAAACGCATATTTTGTGGATTGTGTGAAGCCTACTAAAATGCAAATGAAGTAATATTATATCTGTTTTATCCATTAACTTCTTAGTCAATTAAACCCTTCCTTCCGTTTTCTCCTTCTGTGAGCTGGTTAGATGTCCCTGCTAGACCTTGAATTATAAAGTTCAGTAAAAGGTTTTATTGTTAGTAATTTCTATTATTAAACATGGGGGATAGATATATTTGTGATGAGGCTGCCTAAACAGGAGTCTTATATTTGCTATTATTGATAGTGATCAACATTTACAAAAAAGAAGTACAAAACCAGTTGCTTACTTATGGGTGTACTCACAATTTCTATTCATGTGGTTTGGGGGACTGTGTAATATGTTGAGATCGTATGAAGGCAACAATTCCTTTTAGCAGATGAAACCTATAAATGTGTAGCATAGGGCTTTAAAAAATACTTTTGGGGGCTTCCCTGGAAAATATATATATATATATATATATATATATATATATTTTTTTTTTTTTGTAAAACGTTTTCAGATCTGGTAGATTGAAAAGTACTAGAAAAATCTCTATCATTGCCAGTTCTCCTTCCCATTTCAGGCCATAGTTTCTCTGATATGTGCTTTCCAGCTATTTTTTCCGTGGGTAAGTTAAATCACATGTACTGCAGGTGAGCAATGGTAATATATTTTTAAAAATACTGACCACTTTATAGAGACCAAGAATTATTTCACATTTTTTGGTAATAAAAAGTCTTAAAAGAGCTAGAAGACAACCTTCTCATTTAATATTAGGGTATAATTTATATACAGGGAAATGCACATATCTTAAGTGTATAGTTTGATCAGTTTTGACAAATGTATACACTAGTATAATGCACACCTTGGTCGGATGTAGAACATTTCTGTCACCCCAGGAAGTTCCTTTATGCCACTTCTTAGTCATTCCTTCTCTCTTCACCAGAAGCACTGTTCTGAGTTCTGTTACCGTAAATTATTTTGTTTGCTCTGAAACTTCATATGAATGGAATCATACAGTAGGTACTCTTTTGTGTCTGGCAATTTTGACTCATAACATTTTTGAGACTGTCTAATTGCTATGTGTATTAGTTTCCCTTTTTATTGCTGAGTAGTAATCCATTGTATGCATATAGCATATTCACTTTTAATTAAAGAGTGAGTACAGACTTCCAGTTCTAAACTAAATGTCATGAGGATGTAGTATACAGCATGGTGACCGTAGCTAGTAATACTGTATTGTGTAGCTGACAGTTGCTAGAGAGTAGATCTTAAAAGTTCTCATCACAAGAAAAACAAAATTTTGTAAATGTGTGTGGTGATGGATGTTAATGAGACTTATTGTGGTGATCATTTTGCAATATATACAAATATCAAATCGTTACGTTGTACACCTGAAACTAATATAATGTTATATGGCAATTATATATCAAGTTTTTAAAAAGTCACATCCAGGCAGGGATTAAGTAATAAATACTTTTCACCTTCATCAGATTTTAGATGCTGCTGAGATTATTTGGTTTCACTCTTTTGAAAAGAGAGGAAGAGAAAGATGGGGAAAATGACAAGGGGTGGGGGGCAGGGGCAGTCTTCTCTAGCGTGTTTCTACAGTTTCTGAATACATTTTTCCATATTAGATGTGAGAGTCTTTCAGTTTATAGAACTATAATAAAAACATTCACCAAAGCCATTTCTTAGAAGATTGGTCCTGACAGCATTGTGCTACATGGCCAGTTTTAGACTCTTTCCACTTTGAATGAAACAGTGTAAGTGGTTAGTTTTGAAATTATATGGTCGTAAATATTGACATTTCAGAATCATAAATTATGTGGTTGCAGGATGTGAGACGAGATAGAGAATTCTACATTTTGAAGCTGATCCCTCCTTTAAAAAACTTCACAAAGTAGTAAAACAACAGATAAGTAACCAATTGTTTCAGTGTGATAGGCATTGTCAGTATTTTCAGGACTTTGGCTTAGCATTTCTGAATGACCTAATTTTAAAGGAATGAGTGTCTTATATACATACAGCTTTAAATAGAATGGCATTAAAAAACAAACTGATAAAAAGTGCCATATTTGTCCATCGGGAAGAGTTGTAGAGGAAACTGGAATTTTATGTGAGAAATCTTCCATATTAGAATTTTATCTCAAGAATTTGAGCCTTTTGATAAACTGCAACAGACATAGAATCTTTTTAAAGATGCCTGCGAAGGAATGGTATGTGTCCAGTTGTGTATATGACATACTTTATTATAAAATGTGTGCTTCCAGAAACTCTTCCCTATCTGCTACATTTATGAATTTACATAATCAACAGTATTTACTGAATATTTGTATGTGCCAGGCACCAAAGATGTAGTTCTAAATGAGATGAGACTTTATTTTTTCCTTCATAGAGCTATAGTAGGAAGGGAGACAGAAAAGCAAACAGGCAGCTACAATATTGTGATAAGAGAGAACCAAGAAGGGACATACAGGGATGAAAATGAAAAACATTACAAATGGAGAAGAGGTTGTCTCGTAGACAGTGGGAACGGTCTGTATAAAGATTTATAAAGTAGTGTGAGCACAGCCCCAGCATAGCTGAGTATGACTAGGCCCTGAAGGACCAAAGAGTAATAGCAAGGGGAGAGGTATATTGGGACTAAATCCTGAGGGGCATTGTGAATCACATCAGGAGATCTCAGGACTTTATCCTGAGGCCAGTGGAGAGGCAGTATAGATTTTTGTCTGTGCACGACTTTTTTATTATGAAAAAATATATAGAACATAAAATTTATCATTTGAACCATTTGTATGCATACAATTCAGTAGCATTAAGTACATTCACATTGTTGTGCAACCATCATCACCATTCTTTCTCCAGAACATTCTTCATCTTCCCAATCTGAAACTCTGTACCCATTAAACAATAATTTCCCATTCTTCCCTCCCCCAGCCCCTGTCAACCACCGTTCTATTTTCTATCTCCATGAATTTGGCTATTCTAGGTACCTCATACAAGTGGAATCATACAGTATTTGTTCTTTTATGACTGTCTGATTTCACTTAGCATACCGTCTTCAAGGCTTATCCATGTCATAGCATGTATCAAAACCGTCTTCCTTTGTAAGGCTGAATGATTTCCCATTGTATGTATATACCACATTATGTTTGTCCATTTATCTGTCGATGGACACTTGGGTTGCTCCACCTTTCGGCTATTGTGAATAATGTTGCTATGAACATGTGTACACAATATCTGTTTGAGTTCCTGCTTTCACTTCTTTTGGTTATATACCCAGAAGTGCAATTACTGGATCATATGGTAATTCTATGTTTAACTTCTTGAGGAACCACCAGACTGTTTCCACAGCTGCTGTGCACATCCTTGCTGACACGTGTTCTTTTCTGTTTGTTTTTTTTTTTTTTTAATTGTTTTATAATAGCCATCCTAATGGGTGTGGCATTACAGATTTTTAAGCAGAAAAGAAACGCTCTCAGATTCACATTTTAGAGAGATCCATAAACTGCATGGTGGAGAGTAGATTGAACTGGGTCAGGACTATTGTAGGAAGGGAGACCGTTAGAAGACTTGTTATAGCAATTCAGGTGAGAGCTGGTGGTGACTTGATCCAGGATTTAGAAGTAATTTCAGCTAGAGAGATTTATGAGGTAGAATCTACTAGATCTGGTGAACAATTGGATATGGGGGAGGAAGGGAAGAAGAATCACAACTGATTTTCAGTTTCCTGGCTTGAGCAACTAGATGGGTAGATGGTAATGCTGATCACTAAAATGGAGAGGGCAGGAGAAGAACTCGAAGCAAGCAGAGCTTCTGGGGATGGAGGGTGGGGCGGTAACAGCGGAAGAGTGTGATCCTTTGAGCTTTCTTGAAAGAATGAGGATGCTGAGTAATACGTAACAATTACATTGAGGGTAACAATACTGTTGGAGATGATCCTAGGATGAAAACTGCAGCTTTTAGGTTCAGCCCAGCATGTATTTATTTGCAGAATTGTGCTACGGGCAAGGAACTAAGCCAGGTGCTGTGTCTGTCTTTCCCAAGCCAGTAATACACCCACCGAAGCAAATGTGGACATGGATATAGCTACTGTGTAAGGGAGAGCAGGGCAGTTTGGGATAGGTTATGCGGGATGTCCTCCCTGAGAAATTCTGTAAATGAGGATGTCATGTGATACTTTGCTGCCTTTTATTAGTTATTCTACCCAACACTTTTAGGAAACTTAGAACGAAGGTTCTAGAGGCTGATGTCTATCAGGAATGTTAACTCTCTAAATCTATTTTCCTTTTGTGATTTCTTGCATGTTGCTTTTTAAAAAATTGATGATCTCAAATACTTAATGAAGCATTATTCAATTAATGTTTGAGATGTATTCATGACTTGATAAAAGTATAGAGTATTCACATCACTTAAAAAGTATCTTAAAGGTTGATGGCCTTGGAGTAAAATTGTGTACGGATGGAAGATCCTAGGCGCCTTCAATTGCTATTGCTCTTTGCACCTACACCACAAATGCGCCCACCTGGTTGGTATTTTGTTTTATTTTTAAAGTTGTTATTTGTTTGCAAAGTACTTAAACCACAGAGAATGTTTTAAAGAGTCAATCAAATAGAAAATATAATTTTATCCCAGGTCATTTGCCGCCTCCTTTCCGTCATTCACATTCCCATTTCCCTTTTCCCCACCTTCTGTTCTACAGTAAGTTCTGTTTCATCCCTTCTTGACTCTTTAAGCTGTAATAAATCTATCTAAAAGATTCATTATAATCAACCACTTGTATATGTCTTTTGCTTTTTAAAACTCTCTGTTAAGCTTCTGGTTGATTAAATTAAGATCATTGCAAGGATCACATTTAGGATATTCTCTTTTGATTCCATTTATCACCAAATATTAAGTAGTTCAAATAGATCTCATTTGAAAGCTTCTGGCTTTTTCATTTGTAGATTCCTATCCTTATACCCAGCACTCAGCCGTTAATTAATGTGATTAATTGAGAACACTAAGGAATTAAAAATGGCAGAAAGTAGTCTCTCCCTACCATGAGACAGAGTCCATACCCATAAGTCCTAAACCTAGCTGATCATCAGGATCACCAGGGGAGTCAAAGAATAAAATAAGTATGATAATAATAAGGAGAAGTTCCTTTTGCAATAGAAACAATAAAGCACTCAGGAGTTCAGAGGTGAGAAGGATCCCTGGAGGTTAGTAAGGTTAGGGGCAGCCTGGGTGAGAAGAGAGAATTTGAGTGACCCCTGAAGGATGACCAGGACATGATAAAGGGACTGCCTGCAGGACGCAGAACGTAGAAGGTGGGGGGAAGTTGGAAGGGGAAAGCGTACAAAAATAAAAGTCTACTTAAGGAAGTGTAAAGAGAAGAGGATGGCCAGAGTGAAAGGGTCATTTGGATGGCCAGGAGAGACAGCTTTTCCTAATTTTACATCCTGAATACAGCCAAGTTATCTAGAAGGCTGAATGGTAATGATTTGCTCTTTATCCTACAGAGATCTGGAAGATGCTTCTCAGGAGCCAGTCACGTTCCATGTGTGCTGGTTGGAGCAAAGTTTTGAATGATTCATTTGGAAACCTTCTTACTGCCATATTAAAGTGAAGGGGTAATGGTATTATGACACAATTAATAGGGAGTTCTGCATCCAAAAATAGCATACAAGATTTCTAATCCAAACTGTACTTACATTTTAATTTGGTGTTGCAAAAAATGTTCTTGATTGTAATAGGGGACTCCATAAATGATACTTGGCAATGGCCATAGACTCATTATCATGGTAGGGAACCTGTGGTAATTTTGGGTGCCTGCCAAAGGCATTTTTATTTCTCTGAGGGTGATTTTGTAGACAGATGGTCACGTTGAATGTTCCCCATGGCACCCTGGAGGAGTTAGAGCTATACTGAGTTAAGAAGGCTTGGCACAGAGGGGTCCATGGAACTCTAGCATTAGCTCAGCCCCTGAAAGCTTAAGTAAACATAGTCCCTGCCTCCCCATACATTGTGACTATATAATTTTTGTAACCTATATTTCCTTTCTCCTAGGGTTCTTTACTAGTTTTCCAATTTCACACTCACTTTTCTCAGAGGTTTTCTTTTTGTTTCCCCTTAGGACACTAGTTACTTTCTATGAAGGGAACTCTTTTTCCTAAAAAGTAAGAAATGAGAATTCTTGTATTATGTTAAAAGAGATAGAATCTACCACTTGAAATCGGGTTCCTCTGTATATGTTGTATCATAACGTCCAGGGGTAAATTATAGACCTGAGCATCATTTTCCAAAGGGTCTTACTTTGCTACACCTGGCCTGCAATGCTCCACCCACCCCCCTGCCCTGAGCCCCGGCAGTTGTGTTATTTTAGTTAGTTAGGAAATTTGAACCAAAAATCACTCTGAACACTTCATCAGCGGTGTAGCGTGAACCTTGGCATTAACACCGATCCCGGAGTCTCTGATTTGCCCCAAACGCCAGACTCAACTCACATGGCTCTTCTAAGATGTTGGAGCAATGAACGGAGAAATTCAAGGTTGCTCACTTATTTAGCAAGAATTTAATGAATACTTAGTAAGTGTTAAGTGCTGGAGACAGAGGTAAAAACTGCAAGCATGGTCCCCAATTTCAAAGATGTAGAGGTAATGTGGACAGGGTAAGATACTTAGATTTCAGCATGGGCTGACCTCAGATAGATAGCCTTCTTTTATCTACAAATATTGACTGCTGTATTCTCTGGAGCACAAAAGTTAGATATCAGAGCTTTTGCAGGAGCACAAGCCAAAAAGAAGAACCAGACTATGTATCGTTTTCTAAATCCATTTTCTCCGCTTTTCCTCTCTTACCATTGGAAGGTTACTAATAGCTAAATAATCATTTGTCTTTATATGCAATTGCCATAAAGAGTAACCTGGCCAGGACTGCTTGGCAGGTGTCTTTGGCAGGAAGGAATGGTTAAACTGCTCTCTTTAGACCTGTGATGTTCAGGAGGGTCCAATAAGATTAAAAATTCAGTTCTTCAGTCACGCTAGGCACATTTCAAGCGCTCAATAGCCAGATGTGACGAGTGGCTACCATATTGGACAGCACAGATACAGAACATTTCCATCATTGCAGAAACTTTTATTGGACAGGACTATCTTTCTTGCCTCTGTTAAAGCAACTGAGATCCCTTTTTAACCTCTGTGGCAGCAAATGGAGCACGTATGATGTAGAGTAACAGCAGTATTTGGCAGTAAATACCCTTTTTGGTCAACATAATTCTAATTAATTGGAGTATGATTGCTTGTATTTTGTTTGACATATAACATTAAGAAATGACAAAAGATAAAATCCCTTTTCTTCAAAAATCTGAAAGACTAAAGCCCCATATTATAAAAAATCGTAGCCAGTAGGCAATATCCTTCGACATCTTCTAGAAGCCACAGTTACATCTTACAAAAACTTCTGCAGATCAAGCCAAAGACGAAAGTATCAATTTATTGAATTTTTAGTTGCCTGGGCTTTTTGTTTTTTGTGTTTGTTTTTTATTGAAGTATAGTTGATTTATGGCCTGAGCTTTTTGTAAGTAGATCTAAAGTACAAATGTCAAAACAAATTTTTTTCTGAAAGGTAGATAAATAAGTACAGCTAGCCTCTAGAAGTAATTGCTAGTGCTGTATTACAGCTCTCACTTTTCTTTCCTCAATCCTTCCTCCTTTCCTCACTACACAACATGAGGTGGGAAGAGCATGGGCTTTAGAAGGGAATCCCTGTGTTTGAATGAATCCTGGCTCTGCCATTGAATAGCTTTGTGATCTTGGGTAAATATTGCATCTCTCTCAGCCTTAGTTTCTGTCTCTGTAAAAATGGAATACCAGTGGTTATTTTTTTCACATAGCATAGTGCCTAGAACCAAATTATTAGTCTCCTTTCACATTTGTTCCTTTCATTTTCTTCTCTTAAATTTTTGTTGTTGCTGTTGTTCTTTGCTGTGCGCACTTAATTCTGTTAGTATTGTGGCAGAAATCAAGCTCTTACTGAATCCTGATTTAAATGAATACACGATGTATTGCTTTTCATTCTTATTTATAAATTGCATATTTTTTACCCCGTCGACCTACAGGAAAGAGCAAGTGGGAAAGATGGTCACTAATTTGCCTTCTAGAAGAGGAAGGAGGGGGGTTGTTGAGAATAAATGGGCCTCCACAGCCCCAAAGACTCAGAGCCTTTATACGTTATACTAATTGTAACATCTGATTATGACAGTTAACTTTAGAAGTCTGGTAAGATTTAATCTTGATTTCACTGAAACCAAGGTTTATTTTTACATTCCTTTAAGTAGTCAAAATTAACTTTTTTAAAACAGGATAATGTTTGTGAAATTTAAAATGTTCCAAGCTTGCTTGCCAAAGTAAGTCAGTTTGGCGGTCAGATTGAGTGAAAGCCTATTTTATTAGTGGGATTTCTTTTAGAGACTTCTTTATACTATAAATGAATTTTAGAGCGTGCTATGCCTCATGGAATGCATCGCACAGTACGTAATACATTTCAGACTATGAGCCTTGGTCATCTGTTTCTTAAATAATAAATGTCAGGAAACAATACCCTCTTTATTTCTTGAAATTAATGTAACATTTTGGATTGAAGCAAATATATTCTTTAATTACCCCCTTTCTGTAGCACTCCTGCTTGTTTAGCAGGTTCTAGAGAGTAAAGAAAAAAAGAGGAATGGTTCAAATTTTTCTTTTCGGTTAAAAAATGTTTGAAAAGGTAAAATAGTTAGCAAACAGTAAAACATAAAAGACATTGTTATGGATCAGTTAACATCGCGGACTCCAGGAAAAAAACCGATTGTACTACTGCGTCTTCTTTCCAAACTTAAGTGGATTGTTAGGTGTAATTTAAAAGACTTTATAGCACTTAACATTTATAGGAGAATTTTCATTGCTGTACTGTGTTGTGTTCTTTTCAGCAAAATTGATTCTACAAAATTATGTCTTTTTTTAAAAAAAACACAAACCAGAGAGTCAACTGCTTGGTATTTTGGAGTTTAGTGCCTGGGGCATCACTGGAACTCAGATATTTGTTGAATGAATGATTATCACTCCTCCTCCCCAAATCTCAGGACATCTTTTTTTACATGAAAAATGGACAAAGCTTACATTTTTTAAAAACCTCACAAAGTCAGATTGGTCCCTGCCATCAAGCCATTTATTGTCCAATAGGAGAGAGATGATTGGGGCAAAAATAACCACAGTCTCAGAGAACCGAAATCAGCGTTTAGAGGGTTATGTGAGTCCCAAAGAGGGAGATGGAGTCATAGGATAGCTTCGAGAAAGCGCCATGGGAGGTGAAATGGGTCTTTCAAAAACAGACAGGAGACCAACTGCCTGAAATATGCGAAGGGAGGCCAGCAGCACATGGGGGGTGGGAGCAAGTGTGAGGCAGCCTGGCAGGCAGTGTCCTTTGTTGGAGAAGAGCTCAGAGGAGGCGGCCCAGGGCATTGTGCCTGTTGGGTTCATCTCATTCGACCTTTGGAGAACAATATGCTATAGTTAGTCAAAGAAGACTGCTCCCCCAAGACAGTGGATTCCAAATGTTGTGGAATCATCATAAAAAGCACTTATTAAGTATCTAAGTACTTTATATGCAGTAATTACATAGTTCTAATACCTTTGATTCAATGATATTTCCCTAGGCTTGTTTGTTGAACCATTTCTTTTGTACTGCTTTTTGTGTATCTCCAGGGCCTACCAAGGTGCCTGGCACTTAGTAAACACTCAGAAATTGTTGAATGAAATGAATAAATAATTGAACATCAGTCAAGTCCTTTTTATGCAGCACTCAATTTTGTGATGTCTTGATAGTGAAAATCAGGCGCATTGGTCTCCTGGAGTAAGACATTTCCCAAACAGTGGGAGAAGGTTTAAAAGGCTTTGTTCCCTTAAAAACCCTGTTTTATTAATTGTTGTTTGAGTCTGTTTGCGGGGATAACTCCTCCTGTCCTTTAAATCACCCCCCCCCCAATGCCTTGGTTTCTAACTTAAAAAAAAAATTACAGCCTCATTCATGAAGACGTAAGAAAGGAAAGGTAAAGACCCTGTTCACTCCCGCAGCTCCTAAGCTACTTTCATAAATGATATAGAACTGGTGGATGAAACATAAATTCCGAAATAAGAGATGGGGTTTTTTCTTTGTCCGTATGTATTTTATGACTTAGAATAAAACGAGCGGGTCCAGGGCCAGATTTGATGCCATATACTATGTGAATTTGCTGAGCTGTTGGTTTAGGTAAATTAATTACTTCTCCCCATTTGGATGGTACAGGGAGGGCTCTGATAGTCATCAAATAGCTTGAGATTCAAGCGTGATGATTTCTACAGGAACGTGAGCAGTTTACTCTTTCTAAACACTATTTTGTGTGTCTAGTAAGAAACAAGGATGGACAGTTAATACATTCATTCCTTCAGACCCTCTTTGTGCATCTGTGGTCACTTGGGCCTGCCCACCTCCCCATTCCTAAAACACTGCTTTCATTATGTCACTTCTCTGCTCAGAAATCTTCCATGGTTTCCCCAAACTCCTTGACCTGACAGTGAAGGTCCCTTTAAAGGGATGGAGTGTGTTTTGTGGGGGAAGGAAAGGTAGTTCAGGGAGGAGGAATCTTCTAGCCCTGGTGAGGAACGAGGTGACGGATATCAGTGAATAAGATTACTGTATCAGACTTTTTCCCCCTACACTTTAGAAGTTTGAACAGAAATCTGATTAGTGATTGTATCTTCGTTTCCACTTACATATAATCGAGAACTAGACTCAGATAATTTTTTTGGTCCTGGCCAACACTAAATATTCTGGGTCTTTGTCTTCTAGGTATTATTCTGAAACTTTGGTGTGGTTTTTTTTGGTTTTATTTTTTTACTTTAAATTTTTATTTATTATTTATTTAACATCTTCATTGGAGTACAATTGCTTCACAATGGTGTGTTAGCTTCTGCTTTACAACAAAGTGAATCAGTTATACATAGACATATGTTCCCATATCTCTTCCCTCTAGCTGTTGGCCATTGACCTACATTATTGGCTACCAGAAACTGAAACTACTTCATTGTAAAGCAGTCGCCAGGAGAGATTTATTTAAATGTATTATTTGATTGTTAAAAGGTCTCAATCTAATGCAGAATTAAACCCTACATTGAGCTCCAAATTGTATTAATTTTTTTTAACCTCCTTACCCGTGACCTCCATCTCCCAAAGCCTAAGATTCTAAGTGAGCAGCATTAGTATCTGGTGAGTATTTTGGCTTCTGAGGATTTTAACCTTCATTCCAGCATTCCAGCCTCTTAAGTTAGTTCAATTTAATAAGATTTTTCTGGCTTTCTTAGGAGCTTTCCTTGGATCTCCCATTAGTGATGAGTATTCACGTCTTATTAAGAAAAGTATATATTACACTCTCATTTAGCATGTTTTGTGTGGGGCTCCAGCAACAGTCTGGCGTGGAAAGGTTTAAGGGCAAGTGCTTTATAATTTAGTATAACTTTAAAATGTAACACATGGGGCTGTTTGGCTTATAACCTCCAGCTTAACTATGCAAATTTAACTCCATGGGCTGAGGAAGAATGGTTTCTTTCAAGCAAAGCTACTTTTCAGTCATTTAAAAATATTTTTAATTAACCAGTTGTCCTTTTCAGAATGCTAATTGCTTTCAACTGTTTCTTTAAAAAAAAAGAAAAAGTCATTCTTAGATTCCTCTTTTGGGGTGTGCATTGCACACGACCAGAACCATGTGAAATTCTGACCTCCGGTATGGCTCCTCCCTCCTCCCCCTTATAAGTGGCAGAGGCAAAATGTATTTGAAAATGAATTTCCCACGCCTTGCTTCCCTCACCTTTTAGTGAACAGCAGAATAGCTGCCCTTTGACTACTGATCTGCTAGGCCTGGAACTCTATCTTCTTAAGAAGAAATAATTATTTAATTATAGAAGAGGGAATTCTCACCCAATTTTGTGTAACATGGTTCTTTTCTTGTTTACTGCAATAACTAGGGGAAAACAATAACATAATTTCTGGCTTGCTTCTTAGGGCCAGGCTCTACTAATAAGAGAATAATTTCTTATTAACTTAAATTGGAACTCAAGCTGTTACATGGAAGCCTGATTTGTTCCAGCTTTACAGAGTTTTGAGTCTGAGTGGGACAGACAGGGAATATTGTACATTATGCACAAAGCATGTTTTTCTTATGGAACATCACACAGAAATGCCTTCATGGGTTACCAGGCTCTGTCACTAATTGATGTAACGTTTAGTAGATCCTGTGAGTGTGCAGTTTTGCCTTTCTGCATTCCCATTGGAGAGATGTCCTTGAATGTCAGGTATTTTTCTTTTGCCAGCAAGTTTGGTGAAATTGGCATGGGGATTTATAAATTTGTGAAAAGTGCACATTTGTGTCATTCTTCACAGCAGTCTTTTATCACATCTCTGCAGTATTAATGTCTCCAGGGGGAAAACTGTAAATTATATAACAGCTAAATTGGAGGTGAGTTTTTCTTAGCTAATCAGTAGCCACTGGTTGCTTAAGCGATAAAGCAGACAGAAGTGAAAGGCAGCAAAGGAAATTCAGCAGTAGGATTGCCCATAATCCATGGACATTTCAGCAGTTTTCTGCCTTAGGCTGACATATTCCTGTCAGTTATAAAGAGAACATAAGTTTTTATATTTAATGTGTAGACGTTAATTATTGAAGGTAGGAATGGTCATAATCAGGGGTCTAGATATATCTTGAGAGGTAAATTCAACATGGGTTTAAATATGATTTTCGTATCACATAGTTTAGAAATTAAGTATTTTATTTTTCTTTAGTTAAAAGAACTAATCTCAGATAGTCTGTTTAAAAAGTCATGATTTAAAAGAAAAACAGGGGCTTCCCTGGTGGCGCAGTGGTTGGGGGTCCGCCTGCCGATGCAGGGGACACGGGTTCGTGCCCCGATCCGGGAGGATCCCACATGCCGCGGAGCGGCTGGGCCCGTGAGCCGTGGCCGCTGAGCCTGCGCGTCCGGAGCCTGTGCTCCGCAACGGGAGAGGCCACAACAGTGAGAGGCCCACGTACCGCAAAAAAAAAAGAAAAACAGTTCATCACTGTGAATTAAGTCTATAAAATTTAAACTTAGAGTACACTTAAATGGAACATTATACGTGTTCCATTGATGAAATCTTCTTCAAGATTTCAAAATGGGAAGAGATGAAGAACATTTTGAAGAGGTGTATCTCCTCTTTCACCCACAGATACAAGCTTTGCATGGAAATATAATCACCTATAAAGCATTTCTATGTTAATAATGTACTTGACTATATCTGGTCATGTAAGCAATTAAGAATATTTAGTTCTCCATCAGCATTGCAATTTAGATCATATTTAAATTATTTCTTATTCTGCTATCACATGAGTATCTCTTTTGTGTAATTTTATAACAAAATAACCTTTCTAAGAATTTTAATAGTAAGTTTTATCATTATTACAAATATTCTAAAATATTCCAAAATAATGAATAATAGTCTCTGAGTATAAAGAATTTTTTCTAAATTGTGAAGTAGAACTTGGTCGTGCATTGTACCTGTATTTGGTGAAGAAAATGGACTTCAATGGCATAAGGTCTCAAGTTTATAATAAGAGTATTAATGATTTTATTGAACCCTTACTATATACCGGACATTGTACTATATTTTACATGCACTGTCTGATTTTATCCTGAAAACAGCCCAAGGAATTCAGAGCTATTACTGTCATTTCCATTTTAGAGATGAAGAAACTATGGTTTGGAAAAATTAAATAGTGTTTAAACGATTAATTAAATAGCTAATAATAAGCAGTAGAGCCTGGAATTGAGTCCTGGTCTGTCTGATTGTGAAGACTTTCCTCTTAGTCACATCTCTGTGCTGCTCAAACGTAAGAGAATGATTTTCTTTTTTTTGCTAAATTTTTTTAGTTTTAGCAGTAGTTCAAGAAACAATTACTGAGTGCTAGCTATGTAGTAAGCACTTGTGCAGGTTCATTCTTTAAACCGCAGAGCTGAGATCCCACTCATCACAGATTACACAAATAATCATGAGAAGCACAGATAACTTGCCCCAGGCTGCCCAAGTCCTTTTTAGATCACGGAAGGGGTAGATTCACAGCACTTCCTTGCACAGATCCCAAGGAAGAATCCTGCCTGATTTCTCCCATCTGTTTGAACCATGTCCCTAGTGCACTTAAACACTAGTGGGGGGACACACACAGTAGGTTCTTGGACATGCTAGTAGTAAGAAAAAGATTTTCCACATTTTAGATGTAACATTTCCTTTGTGTCTAAACTGAATTCTCTATCTAAATGTCACACTCCATGCTGTCATCTTCAGGGTTTTGGGTGCCTTTACTCCAGCTCCAAGACTACCAAACAGTGCTCGCTGTAAGAAGACGGAAACTGTAGACCTTTCTTATTATGCCTCATGCAGTCTGGCATAGCTCAGTGCTCACTGCTAACTCCTAAATGTACTTCCTCCAGCAGCTTTTTCCACGTACGCCTCCGTCTCTAGTTTACTCAAAGCACAGTTTACTCTCTCAACCCCTGAACCATGGCAGCATCACCTACTACTATATTATGAAAACAACGGAAATTTTGGTGGAGTGTAGCATAGAGGTTAAGAGGGTGGGCTCTGCAGTAGATTGCCTGGGTCTGAATCCTGCCTCTAACGCCAACTGTGCGAGCTTGGGCGACTTATTTAACCTCTCTGTGCTTCAGTTCCTTAGCTATAAAATCTGTACCTACCGCATAGGATTGTTTTAAGAATTACAAAATAGTTTAATATATGTCAAGTGTTTAGGACAGTGTTTGGCACATAGTGAAGTTCTGTAAATGTTGACTATTATTATTTTTAATATATCAGTACACTTAATGCTTTTACTTTGTATGACTTCTTTCCTTTTTAATGCCTTGCTGTCTGACTTTTACCATCACTCCTTTCCTGGCGATACTGGGGTCAGTGACCTCCTTGAGGAACTCATCTCATTTCTTCTCCTCCTTAGTTCAATAGCATGGAATCCCCGTTTACCATCCCTTCGTAAGCTGTCTTCCTTTTTGCATTTCATGACTCTATGCTTTTCATCACCCTATGCCTTTCCTTCTTATCCTATGTGCTGTGACCATTTCTGACCCCTCTCACTGTTGATGGAGCCTCCTTTTCCACCCTTCACATGACTGTCATTTCCATAATACCTTGCTTATTGTTTTTTTCTTACCCCTTCTCAACTGTTAAAAATTTCAGATCCCCATTTCCTGTCTGTAGTTCTCATGGTGATGGAATCCCTATAATTCACAATAGGCTGTAGGACATCTTTATTTAAATATCCTGCCAAACAAAGTATCAGAGGAAGAGCACTTTGTAATCCTTCAACTGAAGCACTTGCACCCTAAGTAAGCATAGCCACGTACTGTAACTAGATATTGTTGACCCAGGAAAGATCTTGAACTTTGGAAGAAACTAAAATTTAAGGAAGCAGAACAATGTGGATTTTTAAAAATAATCTGTTCAAAAATAACATAATGACAGACAACAATACCAGGACTAGTTTTACTGTAGATCAACAAAGTTCTGTTGCTCATCCAAGGCCTTTTATAGGTAATCTAAGATCTCTACCTTATAAGTCATTTGGACAGGTATTTCTAAAGCTTCAAGAGAAAAGATCAGTTAAGACTCACTAGGAGTTAGTTTCCAATTTAAAATGTTACTGGGGGACTTCCTTTTTATCTATGTCTCTAAACTTCAGCTAACATGAATTTTAGCTATCTAAGGTACTTAAACTTTTATCTTTGGCTCTCTTAAAAAGGGTGATCCTTTAGGCAAAACTAATCTATGGTGATAGAAGCCTGAATATTGGTTACTTCTGATTATGTTTATTGATTGGAAGGGGCACATGCAAGCCTTTGGGGTTTCTGGGAAATGTTCTGTATCTTGATCTGAGTGGTGGTTACATGGATGTAAAACCCATCTAGCTGAACACTTAAACTTTGTGCCTCTTATTGAAGAGTTGGTGAAATAGGAATGGTTTAAAAGAATGACATAAGGGATTTAAGGATCTCTCCCCTTTAATTCTAAAATAGCCTTTCACCTTCTTGGCCAGTCTGTATACACTTGGAAGGCAGGGATAATGTTCTCTTAATTTTTATATTCCTGATTGTGCAGTGGGAGGGAGATTGGAGGCAGGAGGAAGGCTTAAGGGCTGGCATACTCACCTCCTTCCAGGAGAGTTTCTTAGTAAACCAGGCTCCACTCTGAGCTACCACCTTGCTGTTTAAATATGTGTAGATTTTTTTCCTTGATTTGAAGATAGCCAACTTAAGTACATTTTTGAAAATAAATTTATTTATTTTATTTATTTATTTTTGGCTGCATCGGGTCTCCGTTGCTGCGCACGGGCTTTCTCTAGTTGCGGCGTGCAGGGGCTACTCTTTGTTGCGGGGCGCGGGCTTCTCATTGCGGTGGCTTCTCTTGTTGCGGAGCACAGGCTCTAGGCACGCGGGCGGCAGTAGTTGTGGCACGCAGGTTTCAGTAGTTGTGGCTTGCAGGCTCTAGAGCGCAGGCTCAGTAATTGTGGCGCACAGGCTTAGTTGCTCCTCGGTATGTGGGATCTTCCCGGACCATTTTGGGTGCCTTTACTCCAGCTCCAAGACTACCAAACAGTGCTCGCTGTAAGAAGACGGAAACTGTAGACCTTTCTTATTATGCCTCATGCAGTCTGGCATAGCTCAGTGCTCACTGCTAACTCCTAAATGTACTTCCTCCAGCAGCTTTTTCCACGTACGCCTCCGTCTCTAGTTTACTCAAAGCACAGTTTACTCTCTCAACCCCTGAACCATGGCAGCATCACCTACTACTATATTATGAAAACAACGGAAATTTTGGTGGAGTGTAGCATAGAGGTTAAGAGGGTGGGCTCTGCAGTAGATTGCCTGGGTCTGAATCCTGCCTCTAACGCTAACTGTGCGAGCTTGGGCGACTTATTTAACCTCTCTGTGCTTCAGTTCCTTAGCTATAAAATCTGTACCTACCGCATAGGATTGTTTTAAGAATTACAAAATAGTTTAATATATGTCAAGTGTTTAGGACAGTGTTTGGCACATAGTGAAGTTCTGTAAATGTTGACTCTTATTATTTTTAATATATCAGTACACTTAATGCTTTTACTTTGTATGACTTCTTTCCTTTTTAATGCCTTGCTGTCTGACTTTTACCATCACTCCTTTCCTGGCGATACTGGGGTCAGTGACCTCTTTGAGGAACTCATCTCATTTCTTCTCCTCCTTAGTTCAATAGCATGGAATCCCCGTTTACCATCCCTTCGTAAGCTGTCTTCCTTTTTGCATTTCATGACTCTATGCTTTTCATCACCCTATGCCTTTCCTTCTTATCCTATGTGCTGTGACCATTTCTGACCCCTCTCACTGTTGATGGAGCCTCCTTTTCCACCCTTCACATGACTGTCATTTCCATAATACCTTGCTTATTGTTTTTTTCTTACCCCTTCTCAACTGTTAAAAATTTCAGATCCCCATTTCCTGTCTGTAGTTCTCATGGTGATGGAATCCCTATAATTCACAATAGGCTGTAGGACATCTTTATTTAAATATCCTGCCAAACAAAGTATCAGAGGAAGAGCACTTTGTAATCCTTCAACTGAAGCACTTGCACCCTAAGTAAGCATAGCCACGTACTGTAACTAGATATTGTTGACCCAGGAAAGATCTTGAACTTTGGAAGAAACTAAAATTTAAGGAAGCAGAACAATGTGGATTTTTAAAAATAATCTGTTCAAAAATAACATAATGACAGACAACAATACCAGGACTAGTTTTACTGTAGATCAACAAAGTTCTGTTGCTCATCCAAGGCCTTTTATAGGTAATCTAAGATCTCTACCTTATAAGTCATTTGGACAGGTATTTCTAAAGCTTCAAGAGAAAAGATCAGTTAAGACTCACTAGGAGTTAGTTTCCAATTTAAAATGTTACTGGGGGACTTCCTTTTTATCTATGTCTCTAAACTTCAGCTAACATGAATTTTAGCTATCTAAGGTACTTAAACTTTTATCTTTGGCTCTCTTAAAAAGGGTGATCCTTTAGGCAAAACTAATCTATGGTGATAGAAGCCTGAATATTGGTTACTTCTGATTATGTTTATTGATTGGAAGGGGCACATGCAAGCCTTTGGGGTTTCTGGGAAATGTTCTGTATCTTGATCTGAGTGGTGGTTACATGGATGTAAAACCCATCTAGCTGAACACTTAAACTTTGTGCCTCTTATTGAAGAGTTGGTGAAATAGGAATGGTTTAAAAGAATGACATAAGGGATTTAAGGATCTCTCCCCTTTAATTCTAAAATAGCCTTTCACCTTCTTGGCCAGTCTGTATACACTTGGAAGGCAGGGATAATGTTCTCTTAATTTTTATATTCCTGATTGTGCAGTGGGAGGGAGATTGGAGGCAGGAGGAAGGCTTAAGTGCTGGCATACTCACCTCCTTCCAGGAGAGTTTCTTAGTAAACCAGGCTCCACTCTGAGCTACCACCTTGCTGTTTAAATATGTGTAGATTTTTTTCCTTGATTTGAAGATAGCCAACTTAAGTACATTTTTGAAAATAAATTTATTTATTTTATTTATTTATTTTTGGCTGCATCGGGTCTCCGTTGCTGCGCACGGGCTTTCTCTAGTTGCGGCGAGCGGGGGCTACTCTTTGTTGCGGGGCGCGGGCTTCTCATTGCGGTGGCTTCTCTTGTTGCGGAGCACAGGCTCTAGGCACGCGGGCGGCAGTAGTTGTGGCACGCAGGTTTCAGTAGTTGTGGCTTGCAGGCTCTAGAGCGCAGGCTCAGTAATTGTGGCGCACAGGCTTAGTTGCTCCTCGGTATGTGGGATCTTCCCGGACCAGGGCTCGAACCGGTGTCCCCTGAATTGGCAGTCAGATTCTTAACCACTGCGCCGCCAGGAAAGCCCCTAAGCTACATTTTTTTGAGTTTTTATTTTATTTTTAAATTTTTATTTTCTATTGGAGTAAAGTTAATTAACAATGTTGTATTAGTTTCAGGTGTACAGAAAAGTGATTGAGTTATACATATACATGTATCTATTCTTTTTAAAATTCTTTTCCTATTTAAGTTATTACAGAATATTGAGCAGAGTTACTTCTTCCATACAGTAGGTCCTTGTTGGTTATCTATTTTGCATATGTGAGCTGCATTTTTATTTCGGAATCTGAAAAGTAGAGTATTCTGTGACGTAATCACATTCTCGCACATATCTTGCCTTATTTGCTTTCCCACTTGCATCTTCTGTTAGCCTCTCATCTTCCTATTTTGGTACCTGAGAGTAGAAATTGTATTTTTACTTTTTACTGCTCAAAAGTGCTTAGTGAACTGGAATTTCTAGAGCGGAGAAGAGACGACAAAATGAATGATTTAATAATCCTGAGAAAATAAAGGGCTGTCCTTAGGCAGCCTTCCTTAGGGAAGGTAGTAACGCATCTTTCCCATCCTTCTGCCAAAGATTTTATGATAGAAGTAAGCCAAGATTATAAAAAGATTTAAGTTTTCCATATGGAAGAGCCAGATGTAGGGCCAGGAAGAAGGAGAAGAAGGGTGTTTTTAACATTTATGACAAGAGAGAGCCCTTGGATTCTACATATGTAAGCCTTTTCCTACAAAATACTTCAACCTTTGACATAAGTCAGGTTCTGGGAAAACTTACTGCGCTCAGTTGACTTAAAATTGAATGTGAGTTTACTTTGTGAGAAATATCTGTTCACAAGGAAAGCATATGGGAAACTTGCTGTAATACTGCCCTTGAGGTTCATGTAGTTAGTTGTCTTGTTATGAAGTTGTTCTGAATGAGCTGAAAAACTTGAAATTTCCTTTACAGTCTTTGTTCTAGACTGTAATTTAGCATGTGCATGTCATTGGAGAGTCAAGGTTCTCGTATTTGGTTGGGGGCCCATTTAATAACCTCTTTTGATCTTTCCCTAACTGAAATTGTTTTCAAGTTACAAATGCAAGAATAATACTGTAAACCTGAAATTGTTTTCAAGTTACAAATGCAAGAATAATACTGTAAACCTGTTAGTTCTTTAAAGGGAATTAGGAGTTCCTAAATATATTCCATCCTGGGACTTGGCTATCTTGACTCCAGAGTAACTAAAACAGTGTGATTCTGTGAAAAGAATTGGATCAGTGGATCCACTAGGACAGGTGAAACAGACCCTAGCATGTTAAAAACTTTAATAAAGTAAAACTCCTCAAAAACTCAATGGGCTCCCGACTTCCACCTAACCCCCATTCTCAAACAGGGCCAGACTTACCTTATCTTCTGATCGTAGGCAACCCTCTTTCAGGAAGCAGGGAGGCAGAAAGTGGATCTCCATATTTCCATACTCTCTCAGCCCAGTTTCCCCAAATCTGGCTAACAAATAGGCACCGACTAACTGAGAGATTTCTGTTACCACTATTGTAGTCCTGGGAGGAGCAGTCAACCTCCAAATCCACATTTGTCCCCATTGATAATTAAACCCAAGTGAACAACTGTTACTAGATGGCGCCAAACTGTGTACTAGGACGGATTTGGATGGTTCAGCCAGACCATGGAAATTCAGTCTCCTAGCTGAACAGGTGCATCACGATCAGCTCGTTATGCTCACAATATCAAATGCCATATATTTTATAAAAATGAATTTTTGGACTCTACTTTTCCCCTTAAAGTGAGGCCTTACAGAAAATAATAATCGAAGCATCACAAAGTAATAGATTATTACTGGCCTAGATTATTAGTAAGTGGAATTGGGAAAAACTGACATCTGGATCAAGGATATCTCTTTAACTATAAAAGTCGTCATCAAATTACAAAGGAAAATTCCAGCTATTGAAAATTTTAAAATGCATGTCAAAAAATCATGTTAAAAAACATATCACAGACTAGGAAAATTTTGATGTTTCAGAGCTTTAATACTCTTATAAATAAAGAGGAAAGATATATATATATATATATATAAGCAAAAGAGACATAAAGTAATATATTTATGTGATTATAATCATGTATATATGTTAAATAAATTTGGGAAATATAATGGAAGATTATACAGCTACTGAAAAATCATGTTTTCAGAAGCTTTTAATTACATGGGAAAAACTCATAATCAGAAGTGGTAACACTTTATGCATCCAGTATGGTCCCAATTGTGTGCATACTTATGGCATATATTTAGGCACAAAGGAAAAAATACTGAAAGGAAATAGATCAAAAAAAAAGAATTACAGAGGTTAGATCAGTATAGTAAGAGTATGGCTGATTTTTTTCTTCATAATTTTCTGCATTTTTCAGGCTTTAAGAAAACTGTATGTTAGTTTTATAATCAGAAAACCAAACTAACATCAAAACAGAAAATACAAAATACATCTCCTCAGAATAACCCTTTTAACGTGAGCACTCCTTCATGTTCTCTCTTCTGGTAAAACTCACTAGGTTGGTGAACTAGATGATTCCTCACCACTTCTTATCCCACCAGCGTCTTTGATAACTTGGCGTGATTTCCTACAGCGTTTTTTCCTCCTTTGATACATACTACCAAAAATGTGTTACTACATCACAGTTCATCCACCTTCATATTTATCTAACATTAGGCTGGGGAACTCTGCCCCATCCTCCTACTTAGCCCCTTTTCTCATAAACCATTTATCTAGTCATTTAGAAAGCCAATCTCTCTAGCTATTCATATAAGGAGCCAGCATTCTCTTTCAAAGCATTTTAAAACACTAGTTCTTACCTACCTTCTGGGTGGGGGAAGGGTTTATTGATTATTCATATGAAGTATTTCAACATGGAATTTTGATGAGGGGGACCTGGCTTCCCAGCTTTTGCCATGGCAGAGTGTTGAAATACTTATGTGATGGAACTCTCTGAAATTCCACACGAGAATACAGTAGAATTTCACAGCAGGAAAGGACCTTAGAAATAATTTAATTCAACTCTCTTTATATTGCAGATGAGGAAATTGAAGCCAGAGAGGTTAAAACCCAAGATTAATCCCCAGTTAATAGCAGGTCTTCTTACTTCTCACTGTGGTCTTTTTAATACATTATTCTTAGAATAAGTTCCTCAGCTTGGTTTCATGGTGTTTGGTATGATAGGTTTTGGGGTTGCAGACAGAATCTATGCCGTTATGAATTGAATGCAGTGAACTTTAAGTTTTAGCCTAGTTGCCCTAGCACCAGAATGTAGCGAGGACCTCACCACAGCTTGAGAACACATGGTCCCGCCATGTTGGGGTTTTCCTCATTTTTCTTCAGAAAATTCTCATTTATTCTCAGTCTAATTCTTTTAAGCATAGTTGATTTTTTTTTTTAACCTCAGACTTTGAGAAGAAAACCCTTTTCTCTCAGTATTACTTTTATAAAAACTGTATTAAGAGTTTTGCTTTGATCTTTTTTATTAAAGCTTCTGACCATTGAGTTATATAAATTTAACTTTTTAGTTAAAGGATAAATATGAGAAAATTTAGTTAAGGAAGAAAAATCAGTTTCACTATATATTGTTGTTCTTAAAAGCATAACTAAAGAATTTCTGTAGAAGTTGAGGGAATAATCTATCCTCATGGCCAGTAAAATGAAGATATCACAACAGCTGCAAGATATTGGTTACACTGTTGGAATTCATTTTGATACAGCGGATTTTTATTATTTTTTTAACTTCCCCACCCCCCCCCAAGTTTTTTGGTAGCAGGTGTGACTTTTAACCTTCCAAACTCAAACTTGTATGATACTGAATAACTTGGTGGGGGCCAAAATATGTGGGAAATGAATTTTAAAAAGATTAATAATCTTGTAACGTGGAGCTCAAATAATAGTTCTTACATTGAACAAAATGCAGACATGTTATACTAAAAATTGAAGACCAGCAATGTTGGAGAAAATAATTGGCAGGTTTGTGAATTATGATTATGTTTATAATTTTGATCTCTAGTCTAATTGATGAAGGCCTTGTCCTATTAATAAAATAGATAACTTATTTTCAGGAATGCAAATAGACCTTCACTGAGGTGGGTTTTTTAAATAAATTTATTTATTTATTTATTTTTGTATGCGTTGGGTCTTCGTTGCTGTGCACGGGCTTTCTCTAGTTGCAGCGAGTGGGGGCTACTCTTTGTTGCGTTGCGCGGGCTTCTCACTGCGGTGGCTTCTCTTGTTGCGGAGCACAGGCTGTAGGCACGCGGGCTTCAGTAGTTGTGGCACGTGGGCTCAGTAGTTGTGGCGTGCGGCTGTAGAGCACAGGCTCAGTAGTTGTGGTGCACGGGCTTAATAGCCCCGCAGCATGTGGGATCTTCCTGGACCAGGGCTTGAACCCGTGACCCCTGCGTTGGCAGGTGGATTCTCAACCACTGCGCCACCAGGGAAGCCCTTTTACCGAGATTTTAATTAACATACGAACTCTTAGTTGTATCATTTGTATACTTTGTAATGAAAATACAAAACATTTTTACTTTTTTACAGATAAGATCCATAAAATTTTGAAAATGGAGAAATGGTTGTGTATCTTTCTTATCTTAATGAAAGTAATAAAATATATTTGTTGAATCAGGCTTAATGTAAACCCCCAAAATATACTTGTAAAACTATGCCCTCAACTTCCAGATTAACCTTCTGGACAACCCCTTTGCATTGTAATTCAAAGTATCACTAGCTTCATTTCCGTAAGCACCACAACTATTTTTAATTCATTATATAGAGATAAGTTAAATGTAGTTTTAGGCATTTCTAATTGTACTTAAAGTACCTCATTATATATAAATATTAAACAACCGAGAGTATGGAAGTGTGTTATACATAGAATATATAAACCTTGGTTTATCCAAAATTTCACTGAATTTTTCTTGTAATATATATATTTATTTTAATATTATTGATTCTATAATTATATATAGTACATTAATTGTATTAATATATTTTATAAGTATATAATATTAGGTAATAAATATATAATTGTATGATTAATAACATTGATTATATAATTAATTAATAATACTATATTATTATATAATACTATATTTATGACAATAGATACTCATATTTTGATTCACATATGTATGTATAAGATCCTCAGAGGTCCTCTGAATCATTAAAGGAAGTTTAAAGTCTTTGCCATTTCTTTTCCTCTCAGTACTGTACACCTAGAACTCTACACTAGCTCCCAACCTGATCTTCGTATCTTTAGTGTTTCCTGCACCTTGCCACCAGATCATTCATCCTAAAATAGTGTTTTCATTGTATCCATTCTTGCCCAAGAAACTTCAGCAGCTTCCTATTTCTATTGCTTGCTTCCCGCCTACTCCAGTAAGCTGCCCTCCGCGCTAGTCCCTCCTAAGTCGTACTGACATTGCTCACGCTGCTACGGGAAGGTGTCTGGCTTAGGTCTTGGCACAGTGTCTGTTTCCGTTCCCTCTGCTTCCTGTTTATCTGTCTGAAATCTATCCGTCCTTCAAGACCTAGTTCAAATTCTACTTACGTCAAGTTCAGGGTCTACTCTTTGGAGTACGCTGTTCCAATGTTATATCCCTGTTCCCCACTCACTTAATATTTTGTACTATACCTTTAAGTTTCAATTATTTTCTTGTATTATTCTCTAATTGTTTCTTGTCTGGAAGTCACATTTTCCTGGCAAATTGTCCAAAGCAGTGGTTCAAGCTCTGACTGTGTAATAAGCTCTATTCCAAAACCTACTGAACCAGATCCCTGGGAAGGACCCTGCAAATCCCTTTCTTTATTTAAGCTAACCAGGTGATTCCAATGAAGGTCAAATTACTTGGTGTCATTTGAACTGTGCAGTAAATATTTGAATTGATCAAATAGATTTTGTATTAAATGTATTTTGTTTTAAGTTCTTCAAAAATTTATCATCTGTGTATAGCGTTACCTATTTTCTTCTAGTATATAGTTAGCTGGGATGCTTCCATTCTCCCCAAATTCTGTATCAGTGAGAGAAATTTTCAAAGAAAATATTTCAATCACATGTACCTAAATGAATGCATATACAATTTCCCTTTATAAAGTTCTTTTTCACTTCTTTTTAACTTTACAACGAATTCATGAATACATTCTCATGAAGAATTCAAAAATACAAAGTAAAACTCACTTTTGATTCCTTCTCTCATGGTAAACAAGACTATTGATTTGCCATGTTCCCTTCTGAATTTTTAGCATACATTTACATATTTTGTATATCATTTTTCCCATAAATACTGGATGAATTATTTTGAAACTTCTCACTTTGTCTTGGTGCTCTTTCCATATCAGCATGTGTATGTGTACGTTTGTGTATTCATTCTGTACAGTGTTTCATAGTATGGATGTACCCCCGTTTATTTAAGCATCCATTAAAGATGGACCTTTAGGTTGCTCTCCCTTTTTTCCTTACTGTAAACCACACCTCAGTGAACATCCTTGCATGTGCACTTTCGTGAACACATACCATTTGCTCTTAAATAAGATCTTCCTGTTCTGCCCTCCTTTTCATTTTTGGTTCACCAGCAGTTTCTCATAATCTGCATCAGGGTACTCTCTTCCAGGTTGTGGCCAAAAAGTACAGGATCAAGTCAGAAAATTTGCATTCCAGACCTGGCTCTTCATTGACTTGCTCTGTGATCCTTGACCTTTTTCTTCTTTATTAATGTGAAAACAAAGATTAGAAGGGTGACTTTTAGCGTTTCTTACAGTTCTAACGATTTCTTGTTCTAATTAGGCTTGCGGGTGTGATACCATTTATTTTTATTATATTCAGCTAGCAGCAAGCGCCATTTGAATCTTGTAAAGTAAATCATAAAGGCTCACAGTGCTTATGAATAGAAGGGCATTACACTTTATTCCTCATTAGTCTTCTGCATTACTGCTTAACTGATGCTCGAACGCCATTTCCAGATGAACTACTCGTAATGGTGGTGGTGGTGGTAGCAGAGGATGAGGGGGAGGGGGAGGAGGGGGAGTTAGACCTTTTTATCTTTGGATAATGCTCAACAGTTTACAGAAAACTGTTACTCATACAGCTCACTTTCAGGTATTATCCATTTCTCACAAATCCTGAGAAATCAAAGGACTTGTTCAGACCATTCAGCTAATGAGTTTCAGGGTCCAGACTTGAGCTCACATCTTTTTTCTTACATATATATATATATATATATATATATATATATATATATATATTCTTTTTCAGATTCTTTTCCATAATAGGTTATTACAAGACATTGAATATAGTTCCCTGTGCTATACAGTAGGTCCTTGTTGTTTATTTTAACTCACATCTTTTGATTACTTCGTTCACCACTTTCTTAAAGACAATTTCCTCATGCTCAAATATTTATTTAATTTATGCCGAATTTCTTTTTTAACATTTATAAAGAGATTGGTATTTATTACATGCTCTTTAAATATTAGTCCTCCACTCCCAACCTTATCCTTGGTCTCCTAGTTTATTTTATGTTTTGTGTAGTAGTGGGACTCTGGTCGGTTACAACAGTTTGAGACGGCAAGATGACCAGCACTTTTGAGTCAACAACCCTTGAGCATTCAGGACGTGCGTTACGCAAGTCGTTGTGGTTATTGTTATCCTTCAAATCACTTGACACAGACCATAAACATTTAGCTCTGGTGCATGAAGATAAATTAGAGGCCGAGCTTAGCTTGTCTACAGGGTGTCTGTTTCGTCTTCACGATAGACCCCAAATGTGCCAGTGGTGATTCGTGGAAATACTTAGTGATGAAGATTGGTTTTGTTTTTGTTGGAAATCTTTTAAAGAATGCTCATCAAAGTGTGGATTCTTTATTTTCAGATACTTTCTTCCTAACATACCAGCAATGAGCTAAAGATATTGCTTGTGGAATACCCTTTTACAAAAAGGCAATGTGGCACAATCCAATGGGACTAAAGTATGGGACTCTTGAGACTAAAATGTGCTACTTTAAGCACTTTCTTATTTAAATTTGGTTACTACCATGAAGTAGAAAATATATGTCCTTCATAGCATTTTAGTTGTTCAGAAATATACAAAGCCCTTTTTTTCCGTAGCTTTGATTTTCCTGAATGCTAGGAACAGCTATTTGGAATTTGTGAAACTTGATACTGCCCCTTTCTAAGTCGTGATATTAATTCTGCAGCTATGTCAACAACTGAGTTCTCTAGACGGGTAGCATGTTTTCATGTTTTAGTTGTCCCATTTCCCTCACCCTACAATCTCCCACTGTCTTCCCAAAAATTATCAAAAGAGAGAGAAAAGGTGAGGGAAACCAAAAAAACAGGCCATTTGTAGCTTTTCTACATTTTTTTCTGTTTCTTGTTAACTTTTTCCCTCACATACAAATTACCTTTTAAAAAAATCTTCCTTGCCTCTCTGCATCCCCCAACCCCCACCGTCATGATTACCCCACTCTGCACCCCGCACCTTCCCTCCTTCTGAGAACTTTACAGTGTCTTTAGTTGGTCCCTTGACCGATACATGTGCACGTACCACAGTTCACTGGTCATCGGAGCTGGAGCCAAGGTTCTCAACTGCTGTTACAGTTCTCAAGTGTGAAGTGCCAGGGACAGTTAATTACTTATTATGAGTACTGAGTTATAAGTGCCTTATTTATTGTCTTGAAAGCAGAGTTGAGCTTAGCCCTACAATCATGTCCGTGTCATCCACTCGCACACAGAAATGCTCTCTCGAGTGGGAGAGAGACACTTCAGCCAGTCATCTGGGGATTGTGCACAACCCAAGCTTATTTACGCTACAGCCTGTGGGAGTGTGTCATGGGGCGTGCAAATGTCATCTGCCTTGGGACTTCTTCTCAGCAGAGAAAAAGGCTACAACCCTAACCAAGGAACAAGCAGATGTTCCCACCTATGATTATTATTTTTTATCTGCTTTTTTATTTTTGGCATGAGTTTTGACCAGACAGTATTAAAAGGTGAATGAACCTTCGAAAAACATGGTTTCTCTCTTGTTTGTTTTTACCAGTTGTTATTTAGCAACACAAGACTGAGGTTAGGGGGAAAAAAATCATTCTGCAGATTTTATTAGATAGCTATTAAAGGTAGCAAATCGGAAAGAGGGTAGAGATGGAAGAAGACTATTTTTGATCACGAAAGTATGTGGTGGATTCCCTTGCTTGCCTCCTTAAACAGGTATGTTCTGGTAAGAGATTGTAGGGCAGAACTCAAGATGGCAACACCGTAAACCATAAATCAAACAGGTTTCATGTTTTACCTGCAGTTGTGGCTTTGGTGTTTCAAACATCTGTTTGTCATGTCCATTAGTATAAAAACTTCAAAGGGAACTTATGTTTTCCCAGGAGGTATCTTTGTGGTAACCTTAGTTTTTCTTTTTCAACTGATGTCAACAATCTCTACTTATTGTCTCAAATTTAACCTAAAATGAGGTCTTTACTCAAGCAGAAAGAATGTGATGAATATGTACTTGTTTCTGTCTCTTGGGAGCAAACTAGTCATAGATCCATGAATTTCTCAGTTAAGAAAAAAGTTAATGGGGGTGAGTAGGAGGCAAAAGAATATTTACATTTGTTACAACCCCAAATGTATATAATAAAATACTTTTTTGCAACTGCTTGGTATGATTTATCCCAGAGCTATGGCTCTGGGGATCACCTTGGGTCTAAAGACAGCAAAATCTGTTAACTTCTTGTGGAAATTCAAGAGGTAGTTTTGAGGATGTGTAACTTGAAAACTGGGAGTGAAAAATTAAGGCTTTGTATACAAGTTAAGCGATTGGCTTCTTTGGTCAGTGTCTTACTCTCCCTCTCTGTAAAAAATAAATTTTCTCACAAAGCTCATTAATAGCTTCATCGTTGGTGTTCAGATAGCATGTTCTTTAAAAAGCAGTGTGTGGTTGTGGTGATGGACACACAACTCTGTGGAAGTACTAAAACCCATTAACTTGTACAGTTTAAATGGATTAATTATATGGTATGTGAATTATATCTCAATAAAATGTATATTTAAAGAATCAATATATAATTATATTTGAGAAGATAGTGGGGTTTTTCCCTTGGTAGATTTACCCCCCAAAACGAGTGTTCTTCATGAGTTCTTCAGTAGCAGACATTTTTATTGAAAGCCCCATTTGTGTAGAGCAAGTGTTCAAGTGCTTCACCAGCTCCTAGGGTTGTAGGTGTGATCATTCCCTCTGTGCTCAGATAGCCGGGCTCAACCACATCCACAAAATTGATATTGAATTAGGCATGAGAGAAACAACCGTAAAAGATTTGGGGGGAAATCACCAAAACTTATATTACATATTGTAATTAGTGAACTCAGGCTATTCACAAGTATCTGAAGTCCTCCAAAACTGGAAATTATAGACAATGCAGTGTGATAAGTAAGAAAAGATTGGCAGCTGAGTATACATTTAAATTTCAGTTACAATTAGATATTTAAGGAATGTATATGGCACTTTTTTCAGAATTTTTTACTTTAACCTTTCTGATTAGCCATCAAATTAATTATTCCTGCAGCACTGAGGAATAAGAGGGCCTCTATTATAGGATTCAGAGGCACAAACGAAAACTTAGAAAATGTAGTAAAGTGGTAAAGGAGCTTAGGATTGGCAGATAGGAATGGGCTGAAGTTACAAAGTGCGTGTGTGTGTGTGTGTGTGTGTGTGTGTGTGTGTGTGTGTGTTTAACAGAAAGAGAGATAAACAAATAGAAAATAAAACTAAATTTTCCTATGTTGATACTTATGTCCTCATTTTCTTGCTATCCATTGACTACTGACTTCAAAGCTGTTGAACCTGAGAAAAGTAATAAAAGATGCTCATTCATTAATCCAGCAAACTCTGATCTGACATCCACAAAGGACCATACTTTCTACTAGGTTATGGAGATGTGAACACAAATAAGATGTGGTCGCTGGGTATGATTTAATGTCAGTTTTTAGCTTTTAAAACTGAATTCTCTTTATTGTACATATATGAGAAGAATGCACTTTGGGGGGATTTCTTTAGTAATGCTGTGAATATTTGGTCTCATACTTGCTCGTAAAGCAACAAGTTCTCTTATGCTCTTCTTACTGGAAACTCTGGCTTTAAATTCCACATTTCCCGAAAGAAATAATACTTCTTTTCCTGTATGACGGATGAATACTTTATGATTATCCCTATGTCGTTTTCCCCCCTGGTATTACAGACCGACACACACAGGACTAAGAACAGCAAATTAGGAATCAAGAAACATGAGTTCTCTCTACAGCTCTGTTCCTACGACCCTGAATGACCAAAGGCAAACTGAGGCCCATCTCTACCAATAGGACTGGGATGAAATTGGAATGTGTCTCTTCTCTAACATTGTTCCCAGTGCTTGCAATCTCTGGAGTTGTTCCATCTCCTTGAGTTTAGTATTTTTAAGGGGCTTAGACTCATTAACGAGGACATGTACATAAAGCATGAAATTTAGAACATAGGCATCTTTCATGTAAACAGATTAATGCAAAGTGCGTTCTAGAATGTAAGTTCCATGAAGTTTGGGACCCTGTTGGTCTCATTCATGGCTATAACAGGAGTTAAATAAATATTTTTTTAAGAATGAATACATGTATATTAGCGAGACACATGTAATGGAGAGGGAAAACATGAAAGGAAACTTTAGATCTCAAAGAAATTCTAAAATAAGGCTCTAACTACTGGAAGAGTAATAGCTTGAAGTAGAAAGACTAAAAGATAGATTTTTCATTTTGTTTTATTTCCTCAAAGTATGGGACAGCCTGGTGGAAGATTTCAGGTTAGGAGAGAGTACACAGGTAGGAAATTTATTCATTTATTCAGCAAATATTTAAGTATACTCTCAGTGTAATGGTGATCAAACTTTCTGATCTCACGACCCCTTTACACTTTCAAAAATTATTAAGGATCCAAAGGTATTTTGTTTATGTGTGTTGTATCTGATATGTGCCATATTGGAATTGAAACAGAAATTTAAAATTTTTAATTTAACATATTTGAAATAATGACAGTAAGCCCTTTACATGTTAACGTAAATAATATTTTTCATGAAAAACAATATCATTTCCAAAACAAAAAAAATGTTTAGTGAGATGATTAGTATCATTTCACATTTTTGCAAGTCTCTTTGATGTGTGGCTTCAGAGAAGACAGCAGGATTCTCATACCTGCTTCTGCCATCTACTGCAGTCTGCTGTTTGGTTGAAATATACAAAATTATGGAGAAAACCCAGCTTTAAACAGGTATGGGGGTTGGAAAAGGGAGGCCCTCACAAACTCTGTGAAGGATCTCAGGAACTCCCAGGGATCTTCATCCCACACTGTGAGAACCACTGTATTCCAGAATGGTGAAACATGAGTAGTGACTTGTAGCTAAAGAAGGAATACAATATTTCTAGTTGAAGAAGGTATTGATGTCCTATTAAAAAAAAAAAAAGATGTTGGGGGATCCTTGATAAGTAAGAAGCAGCCTGGATTGGAGACTTGTATGTGGCTTCTTGTTGTGAGAGAGATGAGGGAGTCTGTAGCTGTAGATTTGGGGAATGTTACATGGTATGACTGTGATTCCTTTAAGAGGGTGTGATAAGAGTTTGGGAAGATGCCCCCTACTGGTGCACAAGATGGTCAACATTCATTGTTAAATCCAAAATCTCTCAAATAGAATCCTTTTTAAGCCTTCCAGGATTTTTTCGTAAAGAGAGATCACAAGTAAAATGTTAAATACATATATAAAGCATGTGTTTATATTACAATGCCTTGTTTCTGATTGTTTTTCCTTTGCTTTTTTTCCAGCCCATCCAGACCTTTCAAGTTACCAAAAAGGTAAAGTAGTCTGGATTATCTTATTAAAATAAGTGTATGCTTTTCCCCTTTTAGTATTTTCTTTACATTTTGCTGCTGTTTTCGCCTTCCTCGTTCATGTTTTTGTGAAGGAAAACTAAATTTCCTCTGAGTTGGCTGCTTGAGGAATCCTGTACCTCCAAAAGTGGTTTTAATCCCAAGGTAGACATTTAGCCTTTAAATGCTATTTGGGTTTAATCATGTATTTTTGCATAATTATTTTGAAATCTTTCCTGTAATGGATTGTCTTCTCAGTGTCCTACTTATTAAGAGAAAAACTGTTCAGCCAACTACCATGACTTAAATTCATGGCAATTTATTTCAGCTGGGTTGTCTGTGTTTCTAAAAATTTTGCTGTCATGTTAAGACGGAGGTGTTCTTTTATGTGGAAAATTTTAATTTTAGTTTTATAGTAAAAAAGCAAAATTTTAAATGGACAAGAGGTTCTGAGAAAAGCATTGTCTCATCAGCTGTCCTTGTACATTGTGTACATTGTGGTTCCAGATATAATATTATTTAAGAAATTCTTAGTGATCTTTGATATTCATTTGCTAAAGAAGCTCAGATGCTAATAACACAGAAGCCTATCTCAGGAGAGTCATCCTTTCTTTGGAGTAAAATTACTACATAAATTTTAATTAGTAAACTCCTTTCACATTTAAAAAATATTTTTAAAATTTTAATAAAATAGACATAGCATAAAATTCACCATTTTAACCATTTTAAAGTAGACAATTCTGTGGCATTAAGTACATTCACATTATTATACAGCCATCACACTGTTCCTCTCCAGAACTTTTTTCACCTTTTCAAACTGAACCTCTATACCCATTAAATAGTACCTCCTCATTTCTTTCTCCCCCCAGCTTCTGGCAACCACTAATCTACCCTGTCTCTATGAATTTCATTACTCTAATACCTCATATGAGTGGAAGAGTACAGTATTTGTCCTTTTGTGACTGGCTGATTTCACTTAGCATAATGTCCTCAAGCTTCATCCATGTTGTAGCATGTGTCAGAATTTCCTTCCTATGTAAGACTGAACGATATTCCATTGTATGCATATACTACATTTTACTTACCCAATTTTGCAGAAAATTATGGAAAAAAGATGGAGAGAGGTTTTACAAGTAAATATGGCATGTGAAGAAAATGAATTTCCATTTTTCTAGAAATAATAGGATCTTCTTAAGTGACCAGAAGTTTTATATTTTGAAAGATTCGTATATATTTGTCTCTGTTAATAGATTGGTAGTTTTAAAAACCTGAATTTATTCTTTTCAGTATATACACATATAAATACAACTTCTTCCAAAAATTAGCCTTTTCTGATTCCCCTTTCCTACCCCAGCTGGAAGTACTCGCTTCCTTCATTGAATTCACAAAACATTTTATCTGTATCCTTCTGTTGACCTGGTTTTGTAGGTATTTGTGCACCTGTCTGATTTTCTGAATTAGGCTCTAAGTTCCTTGAGGGTAATATCCATGTCTGCTATTATTTTATTCCCAGAATGCCTGCCTTCTTACTATGTAATGTTAATTGTTGAATGAGTTTATTACTTCACAAGAAAGAAAGAGTTCTGTACTGTTTTCCTCTGTGAAATTCCATAAGCTTCAATCATTCCTCCCACTAAATTGATAGTTGCTGCCACTAGAAATGTTATGATTAATAACATTTAGAAATGGGTACCCTTAAAGGCCAAGAGGAATAGGGAGAGATATTAAAGGAAACAGAAAGAAAGAAACTGAGGAAGAAGAGATTTTTTAGGAAGCAAGCAGTAGCTGAAGTGTTGAATATTGCTAAGGTCAAAGAAGATGAAAACCAAGAGAGTTAGTTGACTTTGGCAGTTTCAGAAGAGTCATGAGAGCAAAAGCCAAGCTATCAGGGGTTAAGGATTGGGTGGTTGGTCGGGAAAAGGAGGCCTCAAGTCCAAGGTACTCATACTCTCTAAAGCCTGGCTCTCTGCTCAGAAAGGAAGGGGTGAAAGAGAAGAGTGTTTCCAGCAAGGCAGCAAAGGGCAAAAGAAAAAAGTCTTTGTAAGCTGAGAGGAAAATTTACTGTGGAGGGCCTTATTGTAATACAAATGGCCCATTTAAAACAGGCCCCCATATAATGTCACTACAGAATAAGTTAGCCCTGTAAGACACTTCATTTGTTTTAACAGTTATTTCTGATCTTTTCCCAGAATAAACCCAATAATAAGGTGGCTGAGAATCTATGAGGATATTTGAGGGACTTCCCATTGGATACTCATGAAAATCCATCATGGCAGGAACAGCCTGGACCAGGGTGCCAGGCAGCCTGCCCACCTACTCAGATCCACAGTTTACCCACAAACGCAATCCATTCATTCTGCTCTTCTGAGTCCTTCATATCTGTACTATTTGAGACTTAACCTACTGAGAAGTGCCATGGATACACTTTTTTATAGAGCAGTGCCATGGATAGCAACTGCGGGCCTAACCTAAGCAGCTGATACAGCAGTAGGGCCTTGAGGAAAACTGTTACCTGGTCAGTCACTGGAAAATGACTGCCTGCTGTCACCCAGGAGTTACAGAAGTGGATTGCGTTTACAATTATGTGTGTGGTCTAAAGATTTACAAAATTAAGATCAGGCAGATGAAAGACAAGTACTACATGGTACGCAGAGGAACATACTATAGTAAAAAGAGTGGTCCTTTGGAAAATTCTTCCAATGCACAGAAAAGAATGTGCAGGTTCTTTATTCAAATTTAAACTTAGTTAGACTATGTACTTGGGACCCAGACTCACCATGAAGGGAATTAGCCAAAAAATATAGCGATAAAATTTATAGGTCATTTTTAATTTCCTTTACTTCTCCAGTTTTCCTGCTTTATTAGATTTTTTCCTTAATATTACAACCATTGTCTGGGTTTCGTATTATACATGAAACTTTTGTTTCCCATGTGGTGCCCATAGTTACACAACATCTTAGAATAGACAGCAGGAAGCAGAAATAGCCTCAGCAGTTTTGTGGTATTTAGAAAAACCCCTTGTCCGAATGACATTTACTCAAAATAGCTGGGGCTTTCCCCCATGGTGCTTTATGTCCTCAGGATGGTGATTCCATTTCTTAAGGGCGAACAGTTGTCTCTAGGAAAGGTTAGCATGTGAAACATCTGCTTTGTGAGGAAGTGGACTTGTAATATAGTAAGGTTAAACGTGTTTGGAAGAAATGTGCTGAAATCACTAATGCCGTAAAGTTTCCATATGTAGTCAGTGCATGGATATGGTATAGAGCAGTGCCATAAAATCAAAACCAAATGTTTTCAAAGGCCAGAAAGAGCAATTATTGAATGAGGTTTTTAAGGTTGCTATGCATGTGTGCAGATTTTTCAAGAACACAAACAAAAAGTCATTATATGGGTAAATTAAACCACCGTATGAAAGCTAAGCAATTTGGGGCCCACTGCCCTCTATTGATAACATGTTTGTAGGTAAAAATGCATAACTTCTGGTTCATTTGAAAGAAAATTGATCCATTTAACATAAAGTATAATGAGTAATTGTGTAAGCCTGGGGCCATTTTCATTTCATAGGCCTGATATTTTAAAGGTCTAAAACGTAAAGGACTCTTTAAGTCTGAAGCAATGAACAGAAAGTCTCAAATGTGCTATTGACAAAGGACTTTATTGCTTCAAACCGGTTACTTTCATCTTAGTTTGCATTTGGTAGAAGAGGAAATAAAGTATAGAGAATATAAGCTTTGGGTGTGTTCCAGAAATACGAACGCTTCTGACCACTTGGTGTTTACATCTGAACAACTACAATCAGCATATTGTGATTTGCTTTCATTACGTTCATAATTGTTCTTAAAAAGTTATTCCATTTTATCTAGCATAATTTTTCCTTAATGAGTTTTTAAATGCAGAATTTACAGTCTAGTGAATAATGTTCAAACTGAAGTCCTTTGGGTCTAGGTGATTTTGCATAGAGAAATTAACTATTAGTGTGGCTTAGGAATTTAATTTTCAGATGACACTTTGGGGAAGCATCTGTTTGTGGCAAGTTGACTTATTCCTGATGTCTTCTGTTTCTCTTGTGTTTGAAGCAAGACATGATACCATAGTGGTTAAGAGGCCAGACTCTAGAACCAGACTACCTAGGTTCCTAGCTTTGTGACCTTTTTTTCTGAGATATTATTGACATGTAGCATTATATTAGTTTCAGGTGTATAACATAATAATTTGATATTCGTATGTATTGCAAAATAAGTTTCGTTAACATTCATCACCACACATAGTTACAAATTTTTTTTCTTTCTTGTAATGAGAACTTTCAAGATCTACTCTCTAAGCAACTTTCAAGTATGTAATACAGTATTATTAACTATAGTCACCATGCTGTACATTATACCTCCAGGACGTGCTTGTTTTATGAGCTGGGCCAGCTTATGACTTTTAACAAGTGATTTAACCTGCTTGTGCCTCAGTTTCATCTCATAAAGTTGTTTTGAGAATTATATGAGATAATAATCTATGTAAAGCATGAGAGCAACTGGAACTCCTAGTGGGTGCAGGCTATTATTCTTTATTTTCCTAAGGTTGCTTTTAAAAGAACAATAATTAAAAATGCCTGTGCGAGTGCTCCCTTAAAGCATAATTATATTATATTTTAACTTCCTTATTAAAATTTAATTTGTATATCTCCGCAAAGCCAGATCTATGAATTTGAGAGATCAGAATATAAAAATCAGCCGTCTATTCTTAGAGACATATAATAGTTTTTTTCCAGAATGATGGTTAAAGCCACTAGCTTTCTTTAAACTGCTAGCATGATTTTGAAAAAAAACTCAAAGTATATGAGCAAGAAGCCTATTTCAAATGAGCCAGAAATAGCCATCAGAGCAGCCCAGTGAGCTAAGTAACACTGTTGAGAATTTGAGAATAATTGTCCACAAGTTAAATGTTTCATTTTTTCTCTAATTAAAATTCAAGAAATCTGAAGTTGGCAGAATACATTTTGAATTTTAGCAAAGTTCAGTCTAGTCAACTTCTATGGAGCACTCAGTTCTTATTGAGATCTGGAAGCATCAGGTTAGGAAGGCATGGTCCAGGATCTTATGGAAGGGCCCAGAAACAGATATTTCAATGGAAGGTGGTGAATGAGGGTGTGGGAAGGGTGTTGGAAGAAATGGCTTAATGGTGGGATTTGGTAACAGAGAGGAGTTTCTGAGGCGTAGTAAGAAACTAAAGCCAGGCTGTGGTGATTAGAGAGTGAGGGGAGGATAGGTACATACATGGGTTTTGTTCATCTAATCAATAGATAGTTACCAAGCACCTTTTAAAAGGCACTGTTCTAGGCACTGATACTACACTAAATCAACCAGTCAATCAATCAATAGTCTCTGCCCTCATGGAGCTCACAATCTAGTGGCTAAGTTCATTATAGTTTTAGCTAAATGGAAGGTTAATAGGTTTATGGGGAGGTTTCAGTTTGGTTTGGTTATTCTTATGACTTACACTACCTAAACCTGTTTATGGGCTGAGCTCTTTTTCAAGAACTGATGGAGTAAAAGTAGGGAGAAAGAAATCACTGGAGAAACAAAAGTTCTGAAAGAGACTGCAAGGAGGATGGAGCCTCTGTTAAAATATATTTCTTTCCACTTAGAAAGTGTAGATTTAAGAGCTTCTTTTTCCCAGGCACGGATGTAGCAGTGAAATGTTATTTGTCAGGAATGGACATTATTCTTACTCTCAATAGCCTGTAGCATCTGACCACTGCTACTTTATCACAAAAAATGAGAGGACAGTGGTCTTCCAATTTTCTACTACAATTATGTATAAATGCTTATAATCTCATGAGATCTTTTACTGATAAATACCTGTGCTAGGTCTGAAATAGGAAGATTTAACAAATTGCTCTCTTAGGTAGCAAAAAAACTTTACTCTGCTTCTAAGAGGCTTTCTTTGTGATCTCTCTCTGCTTTTGTAGTTATGCAGCCCTGATAGCAGACTGGCCTGTGGTTGTCTTGGGCATGTGCACCGTGTTCATCGTGGTCTGTGCCTTGGTTGGAGTATTAGTGCCAGAGCTTCCTGATTTCTCTGATCCATTGCTGGTAAGGAGAATTGAGCCAGTAGAATCTGTTTATTTTTTTTAGCCCTCAATCATCTCAAAAGATTAAGTATTTTAAGACATGTTGCATTACGTTATTTAGTATCCCATCTCTTTCAAAAACCTTCTCAAGCCATCAGTAAGTATACAATTCTCTTTCTGAAAAGTAGAGACATGTCTGTATTCTCAGGTTCACCATCAAAAATGTGGAAATTTGCTTCTTGGTCTCCATGTTTAAACTAAAAAGCAGAAAATTGGAGAATCCGCAGACTGAAAAAACATCTTCAAAAAGTCTTGAAGACTGAATGTCACCTTTTTTCCCAAAGACGTTAAAGGAATTTCAGTGTTACTGAGAGACAGCAGTGTCTGTTTTTAAGTAAATGTCCCTCGGAAGTGGAATAGTGAGGAAAGTATGAGCAAGGATAATGATAAACTCTTTGTAAAACACTGTTGCATGCATAACACAATTTAATTTGACCATGATTTTTTTATAACATAAAAATAAATGCCGGGTATGAATTTGGAAGAGAAGCTTCAGATACGTTTTTTTTTCCTCTTTCCTGAGACATGTAACATACCAAAGAATCAAACTGTTTGTCACAGTAAATAGGTGATCATTATTATGTCAAGTCATCTTGTCTTAATGCAGTTCGCCTCTGGAGTAGCTGTGGGGAACGTGTATATTTTCTGTTGAAAGCTATACATCACCTTGACTGTGCCTTCCCAAGCTGTTATAACTATACTTAGCCTGAAATGAAGTACACTAATGGGAATTTGTAATATTTTGCCTTAGGGTTTTGAACCAAGAGGGACTGCAATAGGCCAGAGACTGGTCACATGGAATAACATGGTGAAAAATACAGGATACAAAGCAACATTAGCAAATTACCCCTTTAAATATGCAGATGAACAAGCCAAAAGGTAATCATTTATTAACTTTTAGACAAACCACTGCTAAGGAATTCCACTTTTAAACAGTTGCCTGAGCGAAAAGATTACATCTAAAATGTGTGGCTCAAAATCTTTGCCACTGAATTTGTTGAAATTGTCATTGTCTTTTAAGATTTTGTTGTATATTAGTGAGGGTTTGGGGTTTTTCTTCCTTCTTCAGAAGTGAGAAAATTAATGTTGTTGCTTATGTTCTTCCTTCTGACTTAATATCAAGCGCTTAATAGGTGATGACTTTGAGGTTGTATTGTTACCAGTAGGCTTCTCAGCCTTGAAATAGTGAGGACTTGATTGAAGATCAAACTGTGTTCCGTTTCAGCCATCGGGATGATAGATGGTCAGATGATCATTATGAAAGAGAGAAAAGAGAAGTTGACTGGAACTTCCACAAGGACAGCTTTTTCTGTGACGTTCCAAGTGAGTGGCATCATAGATGACAAACCTTTCGGAGTTTCCTGGGATTGAACATGATTGATAACCTAGACTGTCAGAAGTAGGTGGCTGGTCACACAGCTTCACTGTTTCTATCATGCTTAAAGGGGTTTTAGCTTAATTAACTTGTAATTTTACTTCTCCAGGTCAGTCAACCACTATCTGAATTTATTTACCTAAAATTAAAAATTAATGAGAGATGATTGAGTTATATTCAGTTTTAAGAAAGATATAAACCTAATAAAATTCTTGACCTTGCCCCAAATCTCAACGCGTTTAAAAAATTCCTTGTACATTTTTTGGATTGAACCCTGAAATAGTCTACAGTATTATCAGAAATTTATATCTAAATTTTTGATTCATTCAGAAAACCTATATTAATAGCCTTCTTGTACCAGCCTTGTCATTAGACACTACAGGTAGCAAGATGAACAAAATAAAGTCCAGAGGTCCAAAGCTTGAATGCCTCAGGGACGTAGCTCATATATGAATGAAAAAAGTGAGCTGGGTTAAGAATGCAGGAAGTGATGGTGATTGAGGAGAATGCAGCGGAAAGTGGCCTTGAAAAAATGAGGGCCCAAAGATTGTAAGAAATTCCCAGAGGCCATGAATCTAGATTTCAATGTGGAATCACCAGATCTCTAAATGTTGGCGGCAAATTCACTAAATAAAATTCGCTGTAGCCTAGAGTCAGCCTGGTCTCTGTGCAGCTGCCGGGAAGGAGGAGTTCACGGCCTCCAGGAAACACGTGTCAGTTTGAAAGTCATTGATTAGCCCTCATGGTTACGGATGAGGAATTGCAATAACTCCAGTTTCTGATTAAGTGGATATTAACATTGAAGCTCTTCTGGTTTCAGCTGTTTGTTGTTGTTGTTGAAAATCCTTCTAAAATATGTTTTTTCCCTATCTTCTTAGATCACTAGAGGACCTGATTGGGTCTTTGATGTTTCTAGATCTTGTCAAACCTCAGGGTCCTTATTTGTCTTGAAGACAAGAGTTTACTAAAGAAAACTTTGTGACCATGAAGTTTTTCATGTAATAAAGCTTTATTCATAAATTTGCAAATTGATTTTTTGTCAGCACCGTTAGGCATTTTAGATCATATAAAACGAATCTACTCTGTTTCAGTTGGTTCATATTAATTTTTTTAATGGCTGAGGAAGCAGAAACAGTACTTACTGAGCACCCGTTTTTTTCAGTACCTCATTTACTTCTCACACCTATTTGGGAAAGTGTTGCTGTCTTTATTTTACAGATGAGGAACCACACCGAGGCTCAGAGAAGTTGTTAGTTGCCTAAGGTCATCCAGCTAGTAGATGACAGAACCTGGTTACACCCAGTTCTAACTCTATAGACCATGCTGTTTCCAGGATATCACACAACCTCCCTTATTCAGAAATATGTTTTGTATTAGTATAATTTTCAAAATGTTTTTTCTAGAACTCTGAACACTCAACCAGAATGAGGAGTGTATGTCTGTGATCCTGGCCAGCGTTCTGTGTTCAGTTGACTGTTTTTAGTGCTTTTAAGCTGATCACTTGCCGTCTTTGCTCTCTAGTTAGCTGCCAAAGAGAACATCCTTATAATCCATTCTTGATATTCCCTGGTGCGTCATTCTTCGATTTTATGTACCATTGGGGTGATGTGTGGTGAAATTAAGAGGGAGGCGTTCAGTTGATTTTCTGCTGAAAGTTCTTATGGATTGCTCTTCCTAATTACAGTCTGATCAGAACTAGATACGTTACATAACTACTACGATTTTTAAGATACAGTGAGTAGACAAAGGCTTTGAGCTAAAGCAATATTATAGCGTTACTCTTTAAAATTTTTTTACATTTTTCTCCTGGAGTTTAATGAGAGACAGGATTCCCTCCTGCTAATGAATCGCCCAGGTGGTTTCCCAGTTTGAATTATTTCTGAACGCTGAGTCTTCTGAAATAAATGAATAATTTATAAACCTTTTTCTTTTTTTTTTCTCCTATCACCAGGTGACCGATATTCCAGAGTAGTTTTTACTTCAGCTGGAGGGGAGACATTGTGGAATTTACCTGCAATTAAATCAATGTGCAATGTAGATAATTCAAGGGTATGTAAAGTAAAACTGAAATATGTTTAGCACAAATAAGGTTTTACTTTTGAAACTCCTTTTACTGCTGACCCTGGTGCCTGATCAGATGAAAGCACTCAAGTGGCTTACCTACCGAGGAGTAAACACCAGCAGAGTGGCTTCGCATTCTTTCGGATCCCAGGATCAAAGTGTCTCTGCTTCCCCACCTTTAAAACAAACCATCTTTCTTAATAAAGAACTCTTTTTCTTTCCCACTCATGTTCTTTGTCCATGATAGTCTTTTGTATTATTTCACAGCTTATTTCCTTTCAGGATAATAGTTAAGCCTTTTTTTTTTCTTCTTTTGTTGTATTTTCTCTTCTTAATCTAGTTTCATTGTTCACTCCATTTTCCCCCTGAGGCGATTGTCAGCATCTTAATTACGCAATGAAATGCTCACCTTTCTGGCAATCAGTGGGTCATTTGGGCCCATGACCTCAAAGGAAAATTTAGGGCACAGGCTAGGAAAGGGGACATCAAAGGGCATAAATACAGTATCTATGGAAATGGCCAAAGTAATCCAATCCAGATTGTTCTGAACTCTAAACACCTTGCCGCTTTACAAGACAGAAAGATGCAAGAAGGCAGCACCAGAAAGTGTAAAGTCACCTACCGAGCTTGGAAGAGCTGTCAGTTTCATGTGTTCAGAGGTGGTTTCTCCAAGTAGAAACTGCTGTCTGATGTCACTAATGGCCTTGCCTAAGCACAGTAACCAGGTAGAAAAGGAACTCGTGTTCTCAGCATAATTCTAAAATGTAAAATCACTGGTCAGTTGAAAATCTAATCACATGCCCTGCTAAGAGCTAGACTGACAATCCAGTGCAATGACCTGTTCTATCAACAGGGTTTCTTAATGGAACAGGAGGTAGAAAGGACTCTTTGAGATAACCCACAGACCAGCATCTCATTGTGCTGATATAAGTACCTTCTGAGAACTGAGTGGCTTACCCAGGTCACCTCGTTGGCTGGTCCCAGATCTCCTGACTTTATTCTTCATTCTGAAAGGCTCTTTATATAATTTGAAAATAACTTTTGCATTGATTAGGATATCGGGATTTTCTGTGAGTGACATCTTGTCTCTGTGCAGCTCCGAATAGACCAAAGTCACAAACTATCTATAAACAACCCAAAGTTTCTTCATCAGTGGTCAATTTTTATTAGTCACATTTTCTTCTGTTCTACAGCTATCAGTAGGTTATTTAGAAGCTACGAACATACTTCTTGTTGTGGGTTACAACCCTTCTCATATAGAAGGTTAGCTCTAAAGTAGTGTATATGTAGAGCACTTGCTATGTGCAAGGCTTTATGCTGGGTACTTTACTTCTCTCACAATGGACCTGTGACCTTGGAATAACACCATTTTTTTTTTAATTGGAGTAAAATTGCTTTACAATGTTGTGTTAGTTTCTGCTGTACAATGAAGTGAATCAGCTATACGTATACCTATATCCCCTCCCTCTTGCACCCCCCACCCCCCGCCATCTAGGTCGTCACAGAGCACCAAGCTGATCTCCCTGTGCTATACCGCAGGTTCCCACTAGCTATCTATTTTACACCTGGTAGTGTATTTATGTCAAAGCTAATCTCCCAACTCATCCCACCCTCCCCTTCCCCCTCTGTGTCCACATGTCCATTCTCTACATCTACATCTCTATTTCTGCCCTACAAAAGGTTCATCTGTACCATTTTTCTAGACTCCACATATATGTGTTGATATACATTTTAACAGATGAGCAGTTAAGTTTAGAGAAGTTAAGCCAGTCTGGTTACTTTATAATCACACCTTGGATGAGAACAGTTCATTAACTCCTATACCTCTTAGATCTCGTTATGCTACCCTTGCAGTTAATCTTGAGACCTTCCCTCCCTGGAAGACACTAGAATGATTGAATTCACTCAGTTGACTAAAGCTGATGTTTATTGAGTGTTGTTAATATTTGTCAGGAAGTGTTCCAAACACTTTAATGAATTATTTCATTTAATCCTCATGACAGTGTTAGGAATGCAGCACTATTATTTTGCCTATTTTATAGATGAGAAAAGTTCACACAGGTGGGAAGTGGCAGATGCAGGATTTCAACCCAGCCAAGTCTAATTCCATAGTCTGTGCCTTTACTCACCATTCTTTATGCTTCCATAATGCAGATTACCACTGCCCATATTTGTGTTTTGCTTTGTTGGGCTGTATATACCATTTCCCACTCAACTGAACGTCAAGGAATCATCATGGCCTAGAATAAGTATACTTTTTAAAAAGATCCAGCAATTTATTCTATGAATACATCTTAGACTCTTATGGACTCAAAAGCCAGTAAGCAGTACTGTGCCATTATAGCTTTCGTAAGTGAAAACAGTATATTATTTTATATATATTTCAGACGATAAAAATCAGCATCAATAGGTAGCTTACAGAAAGGTATACAGAAAGGATAAGATAAAGAAGTTGAATGAATTACATGAAGGGACAATAATGGGAGGAAAATAAGAAAGCTAAGGATGAGATTGAACACAGAATAATGCATACCCCACAATTCTGTATATTTGAGTGGCAGTGAGCTTCAAACTTGTCTCTAACCTGCCTGGCAGCCAGAGCAAAAAGGAATTCATGATCAGAGACGAGAGTCACTTACGTAGAGCAACAAATGTGTTTTTTAGAAGAAGCCCATCTTTTCCTCCCACTAAGACAGGAAAGGATTTTTCCCATAGGCTTCATAAAAGAAGTGTGATGTTGTGAAGAAAGTTCTTAGCAGGTTTACGAGAGGTACAGTATTGATTCTTAGTTGGTTTGTAAACCATATCTCAAGTAGGTTGGTAGCAGGAAAACATTATAGCAGAAGCATTTCTACAGGGATAAAGCAATGAAAGCTAAATACGGAGTTTCTAATGGCTTGGCTTGATGCATTTGCAAAATTTAGACTATCGAAAAGAATAGAGATCTGCTTGTCTTGAGTTTTTTTTTCCTACTGGGCTCATAATAAGGATTGGATAGCTGTGAGTTCAAGTCTGTAATCCCTGGCAAGAACATAACAATTTGTGATCCTCTCGTGAAAGTTTGAGAAACAGACCCAAGACACGTACATCTGAATGAATGGTCAAGCCAATTGTAGATCCACACCAATAAATGAATAAAGAGAATCAAGGCCCCCAAATACTACCTCAAGGAGCATGGTTGTAATTTTAACTTTTTAAATTAAATACTTTTTTGCCAGTTGCAAATGCCCTTGTATTCTAGTCTCAAACTCTGCTATGAACCCAGAATAACATGTTTCTCATAGAGATAATGTATTCAGTGATATCTTAAATAATAACTATTGGTCAACAGTTCAGATTTCAGATTATTACTGTACTTTTTTGAGTCTCCCAGCTCAAGACCCTTTGAGGATTTTTATTTATTATGGCGGTTTGAGCAAAATGTGTCCTGAGGCTACTTGGCAGTCTTTCCCTTTCCCCCGCCCCCTTCAAATCCTAGCTATTGTACCTAACCACTTGGTTATTACCAACTATCAAGTTGAATGGGACACACACCAAATGGTACAGAGCAGAAAAGCTTAATTCTTGGTGGGTTGACTCCAGAAAGCATCTGGTAATCAGTGTAATGTCACGAGACCAGGTCTTTCAGTGGCTGCCTGCCTGTGTTGATAATACGTTGAGTTCAAATTCCAGATCCCATTTAAATTACATGCCACTTATAGTTCAGATGGGCGCTGGTTTCCAGAGTGAAGAGCTTCTGTTTCTGATGCTGCGTCTACGTCCTCACAGAAATGCTTGTTTATTTAGACTCTTTCAAAAGGAGCCTCAGCTGACTCCCCTGATCTTCTTCATTACTTTTTTCTGCACTTTGACATTCCTACGGGACACACTGGCAGAGAGGCATTAGTAACGAAGAAGCGTGTGTGTCTCTAATCTTGACTCTGCTGGAAGCCCTTTACCCTATTTCTTAGTCTTTGCATAGTGTAGATGTTGGAGCTCAGAGGAATCAACTTGTAGAAGGGATTTGAAATTTGGTGCCTAAGACCCTTTCTACTCGCGTAGCTTTTGTGGACAGCTGGAATGCCCCCCTCACACGCTTCGAGGACCCCAGAAATGTGTTTCCTGATGCTTGTTTTAAAAAGAGCTGTGGAGCCCTTGCTTTCTTCTTCCTCTCTAGGCTCCCTTCAACTTTCAATACATGAGGAACTTAGTCACGTGGGGAAGGAGTGTCTAGCCTGGTATTAAGGGCTTAATTTTCTTCCCTTTATTCTTTCCTTAGCTTCTTAACATATCTCCAACTTGGCCATTAGTTTTGAAAGTTAAGGTATCATTTAAAACTCTGCTGGTTTCTTCTTTTTCTCTCCTCTTCCTTTACTCTTATTTGAAGCTAACTCCACCCCTGCTACTACCTAACTAGGGAAGTGTGCAAAGACGTGTTATCACCACATAAGCAAGATGATCCCTAAAAATCCCGTTTGTGAATACCTAGAATGAAAAAAGGCATTCCTCATAAAAGTTGCAAGAAATTGCTCTCATTAACTCCATCCTTATTTTCATAAACTTCAAAGATTTCAAAATCATTCCTGTCAATCCCTTTCCCAAGAACATGGCAAAGATGCAGCTGCCTTCTGCATAAAGATACACCTGCTTGCCAAGCTCTTTAAGCCCCACAATATAAAATATGACTGTGTTGAGTTATCTCAGTCCCAGATGACTAAGTTGTGCCGTTATCCCATCGCACTTACAGACTTTGGCACTCTGTCCACAGGTTCACATAGACCCTTACACATAATATGCTGCTTCTCATGTTGAATTGTAACCGTTTGTTTTCTTGTCTGATTTCCCTGCCTCACTGTGAGCCACTTGAGGGCAGGACCACTTTGCCTTATTTGTCTTGATAGGTGCTCAATAAATATTTTTCCTTTTGGATGCATGGATGGATGGGGACATACTCCCTGAAAGCCTAGACAATCCTTGAGCTCCATTCCTTTAGATTCAGGGCACTGGCATCGAACTCAGGATAAATGTCTTCTCTCTGTCCTTATTTCTTACCCTGTAAAAAAAGTCCTCAAAAACTGTTTTCCAAAGGTTGTACATCAGCCATCACCTTTGAATGTGAGGACTGGGCCTCCAGAGGCTCATTAGCATTTATTTATTTATTTATTTATTTATTTAGCGGTACGCAGGCCTCTCACCTTATTTATTTATTTATTTATTTAGCGGTACGCGGGCCTCTCACTGTTGTGGCCTCTCCCGTTGCGGAGCACAGGCTCCGGACGCGCAGGCCCAGCGGCCACGGCTCACGGGCCCAGCCGCTCCGCGGCGTGTGGGATCTTCCCCCACCGGGGCACGAACCCGTATCCCCTGCCTCGGCAGGCGGACTCTCCACCACTGCACCACCGGGGAAGCCCGGCATTTATTTTTGATAGCAGCCATCAAAGTAGTATTTGATCTGTGTTTGTCATGTCCAACTTTTAAATCTTGGGTCAGATACACACATTAAAAAAACCTGCAGTTCTTTGAAAGGGTTATTCAAGGACAGAATTCTGTGCTTTCTTTTCCAGTTTTAGCTGGCAACCCTATTTCCTTTATCTTTGGCTTTTGGTTATTTGAGCAAGTACAAATATGTTCCTTCTAGCTGATAGTGGGTTTCATAATGGATACAGTTCATTTTCTTCCATCTGAAAACTGTCAGACATTGGGGTGTGTTACCTTTCTTTCAGTTCACCAGGCTGACCCCAAGGACTTGCCTGTTATTTCTTTGTGGGGTAAACCTGGTTATCTGAGAGATGCTATTCCAGGGTTTCCTGTTATTTATTAGGTGGTTCAGTTTCCCCTGAGTTAGCACATGTGAATATTTTAACCCAGAAACAATTAAATATTAATTATCCTATTTTATGAAATGTCAAGTAATTATCGCTCTTTAAAAATGAGCTTAAAAATTAAACCTTTGTTAAAATCAACATTATTTTAGTACACTTGTATAATAACCCTTTGACTCATTTTTCTTTACCCCCAATAGAGTATCTTAAAAAAAAAAAACCCAACTTTTTATTATGGAAATTTTCAAACAGAGGCAAAAGTAGAATAGTAGAATGAATCCCTATGTGCAGGTCACCCAACTTCAGCAATTCCCAATACGTGGCCAATCTCCTTTCATCTACACCTTTCCCCTGCAGAATAAGTCCCAGTAAAGTGTCTTCATAGCCAGTTACAAGTAACTTGGTTCTTGGATAAGTCTAAGTTCTAAAGAGGTGAATTGTGCCAACTTCTCTTCTACTTTGAGAAAATATTTCAACGCATGCTTGATAAAGCCTACTGTAATAAAAGGGAAAGGGTGGTTTTAATCTTATTAGAAAAAAAAAATACTCATGCCCTTCTTGAACTTTGGAGTTTCTTCCCTGGAACAACCTTCGGTAAATAGAGATGAGGGAAAGTGATAGGAGTGGGTCGTCTTCAGCCCTGGCACTTCCGGAGAAGTCTCTGGACAGGCTCAAGAGCAGGGGGATATTTCTTATTCTCACCCTCAGGGAAGAGGGGTCATTTGTAATTTATAGATTTTTAAGATGATGGGATTGTGCAGGCTTCACTCTTACCTTAGCAATGCCAGCTTTGACATTGGAACAAATTTCAATTTTCTATAACAAGAACAGCCATAAGAAGGAAAGCCTTCTCCAGGAATAGTGTTCTAAATGAAATACTATCCACGTTAAATCCGGAATTGTTATACTTACCAATATGCAGCAGACCCCTGTTTACCAAAACAGAAAGTTCCCCAAAAAGGGGAGTTAGCCAACTTGAATAAACTTTGAAAGATGTGGAAGAAATAATTAAATTCCTACTGAAGTATTTTTTACTTTTATATGTTTATTTAAAATCATATATATATATATATGTATATATATACACACACATATAATTTTAATTTAGAAACATTTTCCCCCTCTACTCATATATCAGGAAACAATTTTATTCCAGGTTTTTCATGCGTCTTTGGCATCACTGCTTCTGATATTACCAGAATCACTTTTTTGAGTCTGACAGTTATCTAGAGACTATCTTCTTTGCCTCCAAGTTGATTGAAACATAGTACCTTTGTCACCAAAAATTTCACGCTGATTACCAGAAATTTTAGGCAAAGCCACAAATTCGTTTTATATATCAATTGGGCAATTGTTCTCTTAATTAATCCCATAGGTATACATACATAAGCTTCACAGCCTATCCATTTTATTGCTTTTTAAAGTGACTTTGAAAAGGCTTGTTTACTAAAGAGGTGTTAATTTTACCTCCTTTTTGAAACTAAACTGGCATTGATTGAAATTGTTTCACACTTGTATGTCATCCCCAAATAGGAGTTTGTTGTCCCCAGTGAAGTAACCTAGTGAGCCTTCTGCAGCAGAAGAGAGCCGATTTGGGGGGAAAACTCACCTTGTGTTCAAACTGATACCAAATTCAGAGGATGATTCTATACCTTCTGTAACTTTCCAGTCCCTCAAGGCCACCGTCATTCAGACCTTTCTGTGAACTGATTTTAAACGTCAGTTCTTCCGCGTGTCTCTGTCTCTGCAGATCAGATCTCATCCCCAGTTTGGTGATCTCTGCCAGAGGACCACGGCTGCTTCCTGCTGCCCCAGCTGGACGCTGGGGAACTACATCGCTATTCTGAACAACAGATCATCCTGCCAGAAAATCGTCGAGCGAGACGTTTCCCATACCTTGAAGCTACTTCGGACCTGCGCCAAACACTACCAGAACGGCACCCTGGAGCCAGACTGCTGGGACATGGCGGCCCGGAGGAAGGACCAGCTCAAGTGCACCCACGTGCCACGGAAATGTACCAAGTACAACGCTGTGTACCAGATCCTCCACTACTTGGTGGACAAAGACTTTATGGCCCCCAAGACAGCCGACTACACACCCGCTTTAAAGTACAGCATGCTCTTCTCGCCCACAGAGAAAGGGGAGAGCATGATGAACATTTACTTGGACAACTTCGAAAACTGGAACGCTTCTGACGGCGTCACCACCATCACCGGGATTGAGTTTGGGATCAAACACAGTTTGTTTCAGGATTATCTTCTGATGGATACCGTGTATCCTGCCATCGCCATCGCGATCGTCCTCTCGGTCATGTGTGTCTACACCAAGTCCATGTTTATCACTCTGATGACCATGTTCGCCATCATCAGTTCCTTGATTGTGTCCTATTTTCTCTACCGCGTGGTGTTTCACTTTGAATTCTTCCCTTTCATGAACCTCACCGCACTCATTATTTTGGTGGGCATTGGAGCGGATGATGCTTTTGTCCTGTGTGATGTCTGGAACTACACCAAATTCGACAAGCCTCACGCGGAAACCTCAGAGACAGTGAGCACCACGCTGCAACACGCCGCCCTCTCCATGTTCGTCACCAGTTTTACCACGGCCGCTGCCTTTTACGCTAACTACGTGAGCAATATCACAGCCATCAGATGCTTTGGGGTGTACGCGGGGACAGCTATTCTGGTGAATTACGTTCTGATGGTCACGTGGCTTCCGGCCGTGGTTGTCCTGCACGAGCGGTATCTTCTCAATATCTTCAGCTGCTTCAAGAAGCCCCAGCAGCAAATATACGATAACAAAAGCTGCTGGACAGTGGCCTGTCAGAAGTGCCACAAAGTCCTTTTTGCCATTTCGGAAGCGTCTCGAATTTTTTTTGAAAAAGTACTGCCGTGCATCGTCATTAAGTTTCGCTACCTATGGCTGGTCTGGTTCCTGGCCTTAACTGTGGGCGGGGCCTACATCGTCTGCATAAACCCAAAGATGAAGCTGCCCTCTTTGGAGCTGGCCGAGTTCCAGGTGTTCAGGTCGTCCCACCCTTTTGAACGTTACGACGCCGAGTACAAAAAGCTTTTCATGTTCGAGCGCGTCCACCACGGAGAGGAGCTCCACATGCCCATCACGGTCATCTGGGGTGTGTCCCCAGAAGACAATGGCAACCCCCTAAACCCTAAGAGCAAAGGGAAGCTGACCTTAGACAGCGGCTTTAACATCGCCAGCCCAGCTTCCCAGGTCTGGATTTTGCAGTTCTGTCAAAAACTGAGAAATCAGACATTCTTTCACCAGACTGGCGAACAGGACTTCACCAGCTGCTTCATTGAGACCTTCAAGCAGTGGATGGAAAACCAGGACTGCGATGAGCCTACCCTGTACCCGTGCTGCAGCCACTGGAGCTTCCCCTATAGGCAAGAGATTTTCGAGCTGTGCATCAAGAGAGCCATCATGGAGCTGGAGAGGAGCACGGGCTACCACCTGGATAGCAAAACCCCAGGGCCGAGGTTTGATATCAATGATACCATCAGGGCAGTCGTGCTAGAGTTCCAAAGCACCTACCTCTTCACACTGGCTTACGAAAAGATGCATCAGTTTTATAAAGAGGTGGACTCGTGGATCTCCAACGAGCTGAGTTCTGCACCCGAGGGCCTCAGCCACGGCTGGTTCGTCAGCAATCTGGAGTTCTATGACCTCCAGGACAGCCTCTCCGACGGCACCCTCATCGCCATGGGGCTCTCCGTGGCCGTGGCCTTTAGTGTGATGCTGCTTACGACTTGGAACATCATCATAAGCCTTTACGCCATCATTTCGATCGCCGGAACCATATTTGTCACCGTTGGTTCTCTCGTCCTGCTGGGCTGGGAGCTAAACGTTTTGGAGTCGGTCACTATTTCGGTCGCGGTCGGCCTGTCTGTAGACTTTGCCGTCCACTATGGGGTCGCTTACCGCTTGGCCCCGGATGCCGACCGAGAAGGGAAGGTGATCTTCTCTCTGAGTCGCATGGGCTCTGCCATCGCCATGGCCGCGCTCACCACCTTCGTGGCTGGGGCCATGATGATGCCCTCCACGGTTCTGGCTTACACCCAGCTGGGCACCTTCATGATGCTCATCATGTGTATCAGCTGGGCTTTCGCCACCTTCTTTTTTCAGTGCGTGTGCCGGTGCCTTGGGCCGCAGGGTACCTGTGGTCAGATTCCTTTACCTAAAAAACTCCAGTGCAGTGCCTTCTCCCACACCTTGTCGACAAGTCCTGGTGACAAGGGACAAAGCAAGACACACACCGTGAATGCTTATCATTTAGATCCCAGGGGCCAAAAAGCTGAAATGGAGCACGAGTTTTACGAATTAGAACCTCTGGCAGCCCACAGCCGTATGGCCTCCGAGAAGACCGCTTACGAAGAGACCCACATCTGCTCTGAATTTTTCAACAGCCAGGCAAAGAAGTCAGGGATGCCTGTACACACAGCTTACAACAGCGAACTCAACCAAAGCGCCACAACTGAAACCAGCTCTGCCTTGTTGCAGCCCTCTCTTGAACAGCACACCATGTGTCACTTCTTCTCTCTGAATCAGAGATGTAGCTGCCCGCATGCCTACAAACCTTTGAAATACGGCCTGCCGTCTTGCCAGCAGATGGGTGACTGCTTGTGCCACCAGTGCCTTCCCACCGCTAGCAGCTTCATGCGTGTCCAGAACGGCCTGGCCCCTCTGAAGGCTGCACACCAAGCCCCCGAGGGCTTCTTGCATCCCATCCCGCACATCCACCACTGCCCCTGCCTACAGGGCAGAGGGAAACCTCCTGGAATGCAGAATTCTGTGCCCAGGAGTTTTTTCCACCACGCGGGTCAGCACATCCAGGCCCAGGAAAAACTCGGTAAGACCAGCGTACCCAGTCTTCAGAGCCTCGAAGAGCATCTTCCAAAGACGGCAGAGCCGTCGTCACTGGTCTGCAGAAGCGCTGGAGCTCCACACAAAGCGTGCTGTGCTCCTGAGCCTCACCGAAGGGGGCCCCGTAAAAACAGAGACGTCGGGGACGTGGAGGGCGGTGGAGGGGCTGCGAACAAGGACTCTAGTTCAGTGAGTCCGACTGGCAAGGCAGAAAGGCAAGGGGAACCAGGCCTGGCACAGACCGATGTCGTCGTAAACTCAGAACACTTAAATCAGAGTGAACCCCAATTCATCTTTAACCATTTAACGGGGGAGGCTGGTTATAGGCCCTGCCCAAACAATCCACAAAGTCGTGGCAGGATTGTGAGACTTAAGTGCAGTTCTGTGGACTGTCAAATACCAAACACGGAAGCCAGCGTGCCTGCTGTATTAACACACTCGGAACTTTCTGGCGACAGTTTGTTAATAAAAACACTTTAATAAATATTGTATTAAACCAGTGCCTCAGCTGTTCCTTTGAAATGGAAGTAAAATCCAGAAGTTTAGAAAGGGAGCCCAAAAATACAGGAACAGGCATGTTTAACTTTGTCAAAAACCATGAGATACTTTTAGATTCCATACGAGCAATCAACAAACTCACTTATCTAATAAGTGTTAGCTCTTTGGGATTTTATATTTTCAAAAAGTACAGTTGTTGTTCTCCATTTATACCCAGCTTGAAGAGTTATTGTCTCTCTCTCTCTCTCTCTCTACCCGCTCATAGCAGTGAGTCAGAGATTTAGAGTTTGAATTATCTAGAACTTTCATTTCTCCCTGGCAGTTGTATTTACCTGATCCCCTTATTCTGGTGCCTTTGGTTGTCAGTAATAAGGACTTTTGAGGGCTCAAAACGAGCACTGATTTTAAGAGAGCTACTTCAGTTGGGCTCCAGTAACTAAACGACATTAAAATTTCTATTTTTGGTGAGGCTTCGTTCAGAAATGAATCGCCAAGCATTTATTTATTTTTATTTTATTTTTTTGTGTGTGGTATGCGGGCCTCCCTCTCCTGTGGCCTCTCCCTGAAACCTCTCAGGCAGCTCCCTGTTGCTTACTGAATACATTTTTTTTTTTTTTTGCGGTACGCGGGCCTCCCACTGCTGTGGCCTCTCCCGTTGCGGAGCACAGGCTCCGGACGCGCAGGCCCAGCGGCCGTGGCTCACGGGCCCAGCCGCTCCGCGGCACGTGGGATCCTCCCGGACCGGGGCGCGAACCCGGTTCCCCTGCATCGGCAGGCGGACGCGCAACCACTGCGCCACCAGGGAAGCCCTCGCCGAGCATTTAAATAGTGCATTCCACCTGTCTGCACAGGTAGACTTTACATGAAGCCAATGACCCATTCATATCAAAATTGGTGTCTTTTGTCCACATTAGCCAAAATGTACAGCTGTTCCATGGTTACATCTATTCACCCAGGAATCATGGGCACCATCTTGTGTCAGGCGACAGTGATCTTAGTGTCACAGAAGGGAAAGCACAGATGAAGAGAGGTGATTACCTGAAATTGTGCTACATTTCTTAAGATAAGTTGCATCTTGACCAAGAGAGCCCCAGGTCAGATGAGCCCCAGCCCCTGGAAGCAGTCAGAATAGAGGAACTTGTTCTATGCAGGTTTGTTTCCATCTCTGCCCCTCAGGGGATGTGTTCAGATGGCTGCTTTCCCCTGGGTTCAAGTGTCTCGGGATGTGCACGGATGATTTTACTGGGCAACTAACACCTGGAAATGCTGAGCCTGCAGCCAGCATCTTAAATGACACTCATGCGTCTTGTATGAGCTCAAGCTCCAGTCCTTGAGCTGTTGGAGCTCACTTTCTGGGTAATTCTTCAGATGACATAGCCTCCTTAGAGGGTGTCATCTGATACTGTGTGCATTCCTACCCCAGACAGGGAGAGTTCCACTGCATTCTTCTTCCTTCTGGGAGGTTTGGTCCTCTGAAGAATATTGGAGGGAATATTTCTAAATACAACGTTCTTTCCAAAAGTTATTTTCTAAGGATGGTTTTCCAACTTAGATCTGCGTGTTATTCAGGACCTGAAAAAAGCTGTCAACAGTTGGAAGGGCGGGCTTCCCTGGTGGCGCAGTGGTTAAGAATCCGCCTGCCAATGCAGGGGACACGGGTTCGAGCCCTGGTCCCGGAAGATCCCACATGCCGCGGAGCAGCTAAGCCCGCGCGCCACAACCACTGAGCCTGCGAGCCACAACTACTGCAGCCCACGCGCCTAGAGCCCGAGCTCCGCAACAAGAGAAGCCACTGCAATGAGAAGCCCGCGCACGGCAACGAAGAGTAGCCCCCGCTCGCCGCAACTAGAGAAAGCCGCGCGCAGCAACAAACACCCAACACAGCCAAAAAGAAATAATAATAAATAAAATAAATATTTTTTAAAAAAAGAGTTGGAAGGGGTCTTGTGATTCATCGACTCCGACCCACCTGCACCAAACCACATTTCCGTAAGCAGCTTTCCAGCTTTTGCTTGAATACTTCAGTGACAAGAAACTTACTGCCTGACTACCTTGGTTGAACCCAACTCTGTTGTCCTGTAGTTTTTCTACACTGTTTGGTCCTCATCCTGTTCTCTGAAGTGAAAACACGCATCCTTCATCTCTCTGCCAGATGGCATCCCTCAAGAGATTTGAAAACAGTCATCATGTCCTCCCACTAACATCCCCAGTTCACTCAACTGTTCTTCTCATGACCAGGTTTTAAGCATTTCAAACACTGATTGAGCAATTATGGTCTCTGGATAAGTAAGGTTATCAAATTCCCTGCCCAAGTGTGGTACCCAAAACAGACGCCCATACAGCACAGGAAGGAGGACCAGCCCCAGGGAGGCAGGATGGTACTTCTGGTAGTTCACTTAGAGATGGAAATAACTTCTGGCTCAAGCCTTACAGCTGCTTCTCATGCAGCTTCAAGGAAACTCAACCCACTAGGTCTCTCCCACACATACTGCTGCTAAGCTGCCTCTTCGGACCAGTTCCTTTGTAACCCTGACGTTCGGGATCATATGTGCATTCCTAGTGCACTTAATTCTTTTTTTTTTTAAACATATTTATTGGAGTCTAATTGCTTTACAGTGGTGTGTTAGTTTCTGCTGTATAACAAAGTGAATCAGCTATACGTATACATATATCCCCATATCCCCTCCCTCTTGGTCTGCCCCCCACCCTCCCTACCCCACCCCTCTAGGTGGTCACAAAGCACCGAGCTGATCTCCTTGTAGTGCACTTAATTCTGTTAGAAAAATCCAAGGAAGAGAAGGGAACACTTGAAAATGGGACTCACAATTCCCAGCACTAGATTCTTTGTTTTTCTTCTGAAACGTGTAAACATAAAGCTGGCCAGTGAAAATGTAGTGACCCCAAGTTTGTTTTGTTTTGGTTTTTTTTTTGCTTTTTTTTTTTTTTTTTTACTGAGCATGGACACAGATTGAATGGAAGGGCAGAGGAGAAGCAAACTTCCTTCCAGAGAGTCCAGCCTGAGAGACTTTCAGGTGAGCTGTCATTTCATTTAGAAAATAAAAACTGGAGTGAAAGGGACCTAGGAGGAGGACAGAAGTCCTTTGTCTTCTCCCTTGGGCCTCAGTCCTGTGCTGCTCTTGACCTGCTGTGCACCTGCTCTGGTTCCAGGATGCCAGGGGGGGCCTGTCTTCCCTACCACCCCCACCCCCTCTGCTTCATTACCCTCAACCTTGACTGTGGCCAGAACCTTTCCACACTGATTTCATCTACAGACTTTGGACTTTGATTTGACTGTATTTTTCGTGCAGGAATTTTCTAGAGAATTTGTTACCTGGGACCAGAAAGCTTTTTTAAAAAAAATTATTCCTCATAGCTGGGCAGCAAAGGATCACTATTTCTAGCTCTGTTTCACAAAGACATTTCATCCATTGTCCTAGAGGGACTGCAAAGCAGAGAAGAGGCTAAATTGTAGTAGGGGAAAGAGTCCTTTCACCGTGAAATATTTGTAACTTGAAGGGTATTTGCTTATGAAAAGGATGTTCTTACTCTCTGTTACTGCAACAGAGCACACCTCTGAGGTTCGAGTCCGTGTCACCAAGTTTGTTCCTGACTTCTTCCTTGCAAGGTCACTTTTCCAATCCCTACTTGATTGAGAAGTGTAATAGGCCAAGAGCACAAAGTTTTTCACAGAGAAGAGCTGTATTGTTTGAAATAAACTATTCAAACAATTTTGAATAGTTTATTCAAAGCTATTTTTTTCCCTTATTTTCTTGCAAGATAATATACACAGCCTCATCTGTGTATATTCACTTGTTGCGTATAATTGCTATAAAATGCACAACGTCCTTTAAAGTTTGCTAAGCTGTTATTATATTAAATTTCATGACGATAATCTTTGCCCCAGCCTTAGTCATTCCCAATTTTAAAACTTTTGCAACGGGTGATTTGAAGAGTAGTTTTACAAATGTGGTCTTACAGGAGATTAGGAAGTGTTCCTCGTTCATATAGTCTCACATGGGAACCATCTTTCTGCCAGGGGTTAGGACAGATTCTGAAGGAAATATGAGGAAACAATGAGTTTGAAAACAGCTGTGTCTTTTCTCTTTAATGAGAAGCGTCGTTTTCGAAGAAAAAGTTAAGCCTATGTTAAAAAAAATCCAAAGACTCCATTGGGTTTTCTTCGTAAGATTCAGACATAGTCATGAAAATAGAGATTTGTTGAATCTCAAGAGGGGATTTTTTTTTTTTTTTTTAATGCAGAAAGCACTATCGTGTTCAAATACCCTTTATACCCTAGTGGATATTTCCAAAATGTTTGCTGGCATTTAGTTTATCTCTAGTTTTTAGGTTAATCTACAGTGTTTTTTTTTAAACAGCCACTTTCATTAATGTTTAATTTTGTACACTAAGTTTCCTATCTTTGCATTAAGTATACAGGAAAAAAAGATAAGTAATGTATATCCGTGGTTGATTAGTGGAATCTTGTGCCTTTTGTTCTTAACAGTATTTTAACTGCCCTAATTTTAGATTTTTTCATGGGAAAAAAGTGTCATTTCTCTTTTCATCGGCTTTTGAAACCACAGCACGCACACATAAAAACAACTCATTGAGTAACCAAAATCAACACAGTTTCTTTCAACTCCCCTAATCCATCAGTTAGAACATGAACTTGACAACACAAGTGCCAACTAGGACATGGTTTCCTAACTCCGCAGAGCCTAATGGGTGTTTGCTGCCCATAAGTCTGACTTCCTGAGATTGGGGGCACGAGAATGCTGTATGAAGTTGGGAGTGGGGCAGGAAATAAAGCAATGATGTTCTGAGTTCAGAAGTCGTAGTATAAGAAATGACTCTTCCGAGCCTGGACGCTCCACAGGGATTTTCTTTTAGGGAACCTTCGGAACCATATACTTTTCACTTTCAGTAAGAAGATAAGTCAGTGGCCCAACTTGTTAATAGGAGCTCTGTAGAGCCCCTGCCCTCTTCTTAGGGGATTTAAGCCAGCGTTTGAAATGTTGGTCAACACCTCCACCGTTCTCACCTGACACGTAAAATTGGATACACTTCATGATTTTGTGCTTATTATTATTATTTTTTTTTTGCGTTACGCGGTCCTCTCACTGTTGTGGCCTCTCCCGTTGCGGAGCACAGGGTCTAGACGCGCAGGCTCAGCGGCCACGGCTCACGGGCCCAGCCGCTCCGCGGCACGTGGGATCCTCCCGGACCGGGGCACGAACTCTTGTCCCCTGCAGCGGCAGGCGGGCTCTCAACCACTGCGCTACCAGGGAAGCCCTTGTGCTTATTATTAAAGACTGTGGAATCCCTGACCCTGTGACTATCGTGGTAAAGCTAGAATTGCATTTGATGTCCTCAAATCTACTGGAATAGCTATACAGTGACATTTACCCATCTAATCATATTTTTTTCCACGTAATTTTCTGTAATGTGATCTACAGCTTCCAAAAAGCGAAGGGAAGATTCTTTGCAGCAAGAGATATTTTTCTTTGGAACCAGGTAAGGTTCTTATAAGAGCTGGTTTTAATTTGCAACAAAGTAACAATCAGGGTAAAATTTGCTCAACCTCTATCCGCTAATTGGACATTTTTGATCAATGAAATGGAATTGAGCTTTCCACTATTTAAAGGGGAAAGGATTTGCTACATAAATCAATAATCCAAACACGATTACAAACAGCCCGTTCAGCCTGCTTAAGAAAACCAACCTCTAAGAGTTTAAAAAATTACTGTAGTGTTACTGCCTTTGCAACATCACATGATCATTTACAAATATCACTGATTAAAAAAAAAAAAACAGGTCCAGTAGGAGTATCTCTAAGCAAAACTTTACCAGATGTTTTCAATACTAGTTGAGACTATCAAATAGCATCTGTTTTTAAATAGTCTTAAATGTGATCTTTGTTGGAGGCTCCCCACTCCCGTGAGAGCCATTGTTCTACCTTGGGAAGCTCTCTGGTCTGCGGGGTGACCTAGTTCTCTGCATTCTGGCAGCAAGCAAGTGCTTAATTCAATGTAGCCTTAAAGGATGAGATGTGTAAAGCCACATGCTTTATCCTCCCTCCCGCACAATTTCCTTTCCTGCAGAGATCTGAGGAAAGGCTTTGAGAAACATGCAAATCTCTGGCAACGTCCTCCCTCAGACTGAAGTTCACTCGTGTTTGTTCTTTTCTGCAGTTTGATCTCTTTACCTTCAGTTTTCTGAAGAGTGTATGTGTTATTAGTCACATATATCAGGTAGGACAGATAGATACTGAATAATCTTGAATTGCTGAATAATTCTTTCACAGATCCCAACTTGAATTTCTTTGCCCTGCCCTGAAAAGGACCCTAGGCTGTGATTGGTAGGTACAGTAAATTTCCTTTGGTGAATGACTTCCCGGCCAATCATGACAAATTATACAGCACTTTGGTAAATATCTACACGTTGCCATCAGACAGTAAGCAGAGGTTAGAAAAGCCCATTTTGAGACAAAATTCAATCCTTCCTCTGAATCACTATGATTCAGAAAACTAATTTAGGCACAAATCCTGCCTTGGTAACAAAAACTGCGATTTTTTTTCATCTGTGGGTTGATTCTTTAAAACCACCCTGGGCCGGGAGAACTCATCTTGAGCCCCGTCAGAGATGGAGGGAAGGTTTTATATTCTGTGTTTTGATGTCATATTTGGGTCTTCGGAGAATCCGACTAATCAATCTTTTTAAGCAGTTTGGGCCATTCTGAAGGGAGCTACAGGTAATTAGAGTAGGGAGTCTCTCTGATACCAAAGTTTGCTCTCTGCATCCATCACCTGCTATTATAATTGTCTGATTATCTGTCTCTCTCACTAGACTAAACCCTTGAGATCAGACACTCTTCAGCACCTTGCTGTGCTGAAGTAACAACACTTTACCCAAAGTCCATTGCATTCAGGGCACAGCGGAGGGCCTCTGATGATGTAGAACCTCTGCTTTCAAGAAAGCTGCAGTTCTTAAAAAGCAAAATTGATGCCCTCCAAGAAAAAGGAATTTGCAAAGCAAGTAATTGCACAAGTAAGACTTTTTTTTTTAGTGGGAGATGTGAAAAATATTGAAACTAGGATTCAAATAGACTCAAACATTTTTAGAATCATCCTGATATGAAGCAGCAAGGCCTTAAAACATATAAAGGGATTTGGAGTTTAAAAACCAGAGACTTAGGTTGAAGAGCAAGACCAGCCACTTTTGAATACCTCAGCTTCCCCATCTATAAAGCTGGTAATACCTACCTCGCAGGGTTGCAAGGATGAAATGAGAGGAGACCTGGTAAAGCCACCACTTATAGACATCACTGTCCTGGGAGCTGTTATGCCCTTCATGTCATTCTGGTCTCACTGGAGCACGAACCTGCAAAGACTGAGCAGCCATCCTTGGTGAGCTGATTCTGTGTCACACAGATGCCATCTATATACCTGCCTGCATTGTAACTATTGTGTCTATTGTAGAGTATATACCTGTGTGTACATCCATGTTTTCAGTGTATATATTTGTGCAAATACTTCAGTATAATAAAAACTTTATCCCACTCCAGTCTGTCTCACTGTGACCATCATCGTGTTTTTTTTTTTTTTTTGTGGTATGCGGGCCTCCCCCTGCCGCGGCCTCTCCCGTTGCGGAGCACAGGCTCCGGACGCGCAGGCCCAGCGGCCACGGCTCACGGGCCCAGCCGCTCCGCGGCACGCGGGATCCCCCCAGACCAGGGCGCGAACCCGGTTCCCCTGCCTCGGCAGGCGGACGCGCAACCACTGCGCCACCAGGGAAGCCCCCATCATCGTGTTTTAAATAAGCTGTATTTACTTATGTTCCAAAAGTTGTACCAATGTTTTCATCCACTATATTCTTGGGGTATCACAGAGATATTTTCTACCCCAACTTTATAACCTATATTGTTTAAAGTTATCTTTCATACTATGGTGGTAGAATATTTGTTTATAGTTTTTAACTTACCTTTACATGATCCTCATTTAAATTAATTCAACCTGCACTGTGAGGTGTCTGCTAAGTTTTGAATGAATGAATAAGTAAACTGATGGATGGTTGGATGGATGGAAGGATGTGTTACCAAGCCCGAGCTCGTATTGCTGCCACATCAGAGGCCAATAAATTGAGAGACGCGTTGTTGGGACAAGGAATAGTGACTTTATTCAGAAAGCCAGCAGACCAAGAAGGTGGTGGACTAGTGTCCCAAAGAACCATCTTACGCAAGTTAGAATTCGGGCTTCTTTTGTATTAAAAGGCGAGGGGTTGTGCTTGGTTGTTACAGACTTCTTCGTGCTGGAATGTGCTGGAATCATTTGCTCTTGCAGCTGTTAGTGCCGAGATCTGGTCACCATGTTCCCATAAAGCTTCAACAAGACGATTGCTATTCTCTGTTCTGCAACTTTTTATCTCTATGTGAATGGAAAAGCGCTATGCCTTTAAAGGTCAGAGCCCTGAGAATGGGCTCTCGTGTGTATTTCAGGCTATCCGCAACATTCTTTTACGAAAGTTGCAGAGCCAGCATGACTAAGGGCAGGCCACAGAGCACAAGGGTCAGAGCTAAGGGAATAGATCCAATATGGAGTCAGCTTTGTTTCTCCCTTATGGTGTCAGCTGGCTGGGTGGCCAGTGGGGTTGGTCAGCTTCTTATCTGGGCTGCCGTCAGGTGCAGAGGTAAGGCAGCCCTGGAGGGGGAGAAGGGGCCTGTCTTCTGCGGAAAGTGACATGATTTACTGTGGGTTCAGTCTTACAGGGTGCCCGGGGCCGTGCTGGCCTGGGCCCTTTCTCGCCACCGTCCTGCTTGCTGGTACTTGCCTTGGACCCCCCGTCCCCTGCTTTCTCACACTGAAGGCCCTGTGGCGCCCACCAGACCCCCTGGGAAAAAACCCACTGGGAAGCGGCTGCCTGGAGTCGGGCAGGAAACACGCAGGGCGCAGGGAGAGAATGGGCTGCTCTTCCTTATCTATGGGCCGGAGCAGGTTGAGAGGAGTAAACAGGAGGCCGCCCCAGCCCTGGAAATTCCTGAGTGTGCTATTTCTTTTCAACTGGAAAGAAGGGATATCCTGACATTGATCAGCGAGATGGGCCCTGCTCGGCATCTTTTCCAGACCCACAGGAGGAAGGGCCGGGACACGGGCTTTGTCCTGTGAACCGAAGGCCAGGATGCTCCCAGGCCAGGCTTGGAGGGACAGCGCAGAGGGAGACCAAGGGCCCGGGAGCCCTGGCCGTGGGGATGCAAGTCCGGCTCCACCCCCCTCACCACTGACAACTGAAGCCCATCCCTTCGCCTGCCTGGGTCTGGGCTGTGAGCGGGAACAGCGCTGCTTGCCTCCCCAGGCTGTGTGTGACCTCGGTCCCAGGTGGGCGTATCCTCTAGGACGCCCACAGGCTTGTTCCCCTGTCATTCAGAAGCAACGTCTTGACTGCGAGGGCAGGAACATGGATGGGGGCCACCTGTCCCAAGGCACTTGGTCTCTCCACACTGGTCCCTCTTCTGCAGAGACCCTGGAGGACAGAGCCTAAGGGGACATAGTGGCCGCCTGGTGACCAGGAACTGCAGGTCTGGGTTGGAGCCTGAGTGGAGCTGGGGACACCAGCTGGGAGCTGGCCCACATTGCTGGTCCCTGTTAGACACACGCAGACCTCAGCCAAATCTGGAATGGGGACCCTCTGAGGACGCAGGGAGGACGCCCGAGGAGGGGCCACGAACCTCTACTGTGTCTGGGCCACAGGGCAGAGCTGGAAATGGACAGTGAGGTCCGATAGCCACCAGCCTCCAGTGCCTATTGAGCACTGAAAATGTGGCTCGGGTGACTGAGGAACTGCAATTTGAATTTTAATTTCTTTCCTCTTAAATGGCTACCCATGGCTAGCGGCTGCCGCAGCGGACAGTCCAACCCAGGCCTCAATGGTTCTCAAACTTTCATAAACGTGAGCATCACCCAAGCAGCTCGGTGAAAAGTGGACTCTCAGACACTGGGTTTCCGCAGGCCGGGAGAGAGGCCCTGAGGGGTTGGCGATGGGCCATCCGGCTGACTCGGGTCGCCATCCATACGCCCCTTCCCCTCCTTCGTTTCTCCCAGGCCCCGGCCTTCTCTGTCACTGTCTTCTTTCTTCTTTCCCTCCACCACTTAATGTCCGTTCTTCTCTGCAAATCTAACTGAACAGGCCAATGAGTGCTGAAGGGCTGTGATGCAGGCTTGATGGTGGAGGACTGAGGTGCGGAGGCCAGACTGTGCCCAGTCAGCCTGGGCCGGTGGAGTCAGATGGACTTGTGAGGGTGGACGCTCATTCTCCGAACCTCGGTTTCCTCATCTGAAGGCGAGGGTTGTAACACTTACGGTCCAAGACGTCTGAAGGGCTCAGTGGCACATGGTGGAATCCAACAGTGGCACGTTCCTATCCGCATCCCTCAATTCCTCACTCTTTCCTGGTCCCTTTCAGTGAAGTGGCACCCCAGCAGCTCAAGCATCTCACCTCATGCTTCTCGTTAGATCACAGAGCCACCACTCAACATCCTCTTTTGGCCCACTGTAAACACTGTCCCTACTTGCCCCTCAGCATGTTTGAATTCTGAACTTTCGGGGTTTTCATAAGAAAGGGCTTAGCCTGTACACTGAGGGCTTGGGCTGGGAAAAGTCCTGGGCTTTCTCCAGGAGGCTGGAGAGCATGCCCCTATCATGGTAGATCAAGGGAGTCTGAAATATCCCGGAGGCCTTGGGGAGGCCCCGGGCATTTGACGAGGGTATCTGGGTGAAGTCAGGAATGGCAAGCATTCTCAGGACCTTAGAAACGGCCACTGCGTCTCAGCAGTTTATGGGGTGAGTCTGGGTCCCGTCGTGAAGTCTGGCAACCATCCGTCCCCTGCTCTAGGGCCCCCAGGTCCCTGCTTCCCGACCCAGAGAGAATCACTTTGCAGTGAGGAGATGACTCTTTAATTCCAGCACTGCCCCCGCCCCAGGGTCACTGTGGAGGCTGGTGGTTTCTGTCTGCCAAGCTCTTCTCAATAAATTATAGGCTTCTCAGCTTTCCCAGAGTGATCTTATTACCCCTGGTGTGTTTCAGGTTCAAATAATGCAGTCCACCTTCCTGGAAACTGGATATTGGGCTATCCCAGGGCCAAAGCACAATTGTTGCCTGATGTGGTGAACGAGCCGGGGCCGGGAGGCGGCAGGCGGCCTCACCCCAGGTCAGGGGGCCAGAGGAAGCCTCGGATTCCTGAGGAAGGAGGGCAGCCGGCAGACCTCATGGGATCCAGACGCCCCCCCGGAGCTAGGACCAAAGTCAGGTCCGCCTGTGATCCGTGCACTCCTCTTGGCTCCCAGGACCCCCTTGGAGAGAGGTGAGAGGTCGCCCTCCGGGCGAGGAAGGCTGGGCATCCCCGGAGCTGGCCCGGCCTCTAGGTCCAGGGCTGTCAAGCTGCACGGCCTGGGGATCTTACAAGAATGATGCGTCTGCACAGACCAGAATTTCCATCTATTTCAAATTCAGTGGGAAGATTTTTGTGAGAGGAATCGGGGTGCCTCACGGAACCCTAGGGGAGGCTTCCCCAGGGGCTGGCACCCAGACAGCTACCCCCAGCCAGGCTCCATCTCTATCTCTGGGGTGACACGATCGCCTCTCTCTGTGTGGGCCTCTCTCCATCTCCTCCTGCTTGGTGTGATTCCGCTTCCTGTGCCCTTCGTACAGGCTGATGCGGCCGCTCCGAATGGGTCTTCTGCCCTGAGGCCACGGCCCCAGCCGCTCCGCGACCCGGGCTGCCAGAGTCCCAGCGGCAAGCTGCACCCCTCACAGCTGGGTGGGCCGGCCCGGCCCCCGGGGTAGGTGGGCGCTCCGGTTCAATCAGCCCCAGGGGGGCAGCCGAGTCACCAGGATGTGGCCTTGGCCTCTCCCCGGGCCGCACGGGGGTGCACGGCAGAGGAGGGAGGGCTGTGAAGGCCGCAACAACACCGCAAGGGGCCTGTGTCGCCAGAAGCTCCCTACACCTTTTCAGCTCTAAAAGCACAGAGCGCTTACCTACGTTTCCCTGTCAGCACGCCCGCCAGGCCCCGACCGGGCAGGGAGAGCAGCAGGGCGGGGGGCAGCTGGCCCTGCCTGGCCTTTCCTTGTGGGCAGCTGGAAGCGCCCTGCCCTGGCCTGTTGCCCCCTTACTCTCCCAGCCCCGTTCAGGGACTGAATTGCACCCCAGGTCATCGGTCTCCAGCTCTCCCGGCACCGGGCTCTGACCCAGGGCCAGCAGGTGTTTCCCCAGGTACTTCCTCCTGGAGGGCCGTTTGGGCTGGGTTCGGGGACCAGCCCATCTGTGCGCTTGAGAAGCCGCCGGAAGCTGCCTTGGTTGTGCCTCTGCCTAATCCAACCCCAGCAGCTGAGCTGCCCCCAGGGGATTCCCTGGCCTGGCCGGCAGTCTCCCCGGGGTCCCGGCTTCCGGGGAGGCAGCTGCCCCTGTCCCTCCCCCGCCGCGTGGTTTGCATCCCAGAGGCCCCGGGAAACTCACAAGGGTAGGAAGGCAGAACTGGGGGCCCCCAGGGGCAGGAGGAGGCACGCGTGTGTTTCCAAGCTGCCCAGGCAGGGGCAGGATGGGGAACCCACGTATCAGGCCCGTACTTCTCAAACGTTACAGGGTGTGTGTGCATATCCTGGGCATCTCGTTAAAAAGAAGATTCTGAGTCAGTAAGGAGGAAACGGGGCCCGAGATTCTACGCTTCCAACAGGCGCCAACGTGGTGCTGGTCCTGCCCTGTCCTCGGGCTCCCCGGGGAGAGAGAGGGACCGCAACAGTGGGCCCAACCAGAGCTTCGGTGGCTGCCGGGCCACAGGGACCAGGATGGGGTCCCCACGGTGTACCCAGCCTGGGGCGTCCCTCCTCTTCTCCTGCAGGGGTAGGGCCACAGCCCTGCAGCATCTCACTGCTGCACCCTCAGAGCCGGGGCTTCCTGCTGGACAGGCTGGGATTGGGGCTTGACATGAAAAACAGCTGGAGCCCAAGGCATTCACACTTGCTCAGATTTCACACTGTTGTGATTTAGGATTAGCAGGAAGGAGAGGCAGATCAGATGCTGCCATCATTAGAGGCTTATCTCCCCCGGGGCCAGCCCTCAGCCCTGCCCTTTCCTCCTTCCGGCTCCTCTCTTAGCTGCTCTGGGCCCACCCTTCCTTAGGGAGCACCAGGCGGCCACAGCTGGTGTGGGTTTCAGCTGCAGGATGTGCCTTTCTGAGTCTAGTAGCCCCGAAGCTCTGGCCCCGCATGGCCGGCGGCTCAGGCAGCCAGGTGGGCTCTGGGCTGCCCACGGAGAGGATGTTGGGTGCTGCCCACGAGCAGGAGGCCCCTGGGTCTGTTTGGGGTGGGAGCACCCGCAGGACTATGGATTGGGGCACTTTGAAATTCATTCTGTTCAGTGAATTACTTGATGCACCGCTCGCAGTGACTGAACACTACCTTGCGCCATCAGTGGGGGGGGTCGGGGGGGAGCAAGGCTGTGACCTTGCCCGCAGTCTGGTGAGAAGGAAACCAGCAATCAGAGTGTGAGAGGGCCCAGCTGGGGCTGTACACAGGGCAGTTCCCCCAAATTCCAAGTATAATCTAGTGCCTTAAGTGAGCCTGTGGACCGGGCAGGACCAGTATCACTTTGGGGCCTGTTGGAAGTATAGAATCTCAGGCCCCACTTCCTCCTTACTGATTCAGAATCTTCCCTTTAACAAGATCCACGTGGGATTCTCACACACCCTGTAACGTCTGAGAAGTACGGGCCTGGTAGGTGGATTCTTCATCCTGCCGGGGAGGTTGGAAACGCACACATGGCCGGTCCCCTCCCCATAGATTCTGATCGAATTGGTCAGGATGCAGCCCTGGCATCGGGGTGTTTGAAAGATCCCGGGGTGATTCTAATATGCAGCCAAGGCGAGAACCACTGGTCTAGAGGGAAATCCTTCTGGAGGAGAAGGCATGCAAGCTCACTGACTCACTCGTACACCTTCTCACTCTTTCCTTTGAACAGTACCATGGATTCAGCGTCGAGAGGGTGGAGGGAGATCGGAACACTCCAACCCTTCGCAACTCACGAGCGGAACACAAGCATTACCAGAAACAACTAGAGAACAGAAGCAAGGGACAGAATTTAGGGCACAATTCACAGAAAGTTTAAAGCCCCCAAGGCAATGCAGTGAGTCCCACGGGTGGGAGTGGTCAGGAGGGAGGTCAGGGCGCACTGGGTCTCCTGGCCAGGGTCCTGGGCACAGAGGGAGTTGGGGCAGCATAAGCACAGTCGTGGGTTTGCGATCTGGGAGGCTCGGGGCGGGGTTGGGGAACGGGATCCACTTAGTCCGGGCTGCGGTGGATGGGACATGGGCACCAGAGTGAAACTGCCCAGTGGGAAAGGTCTCGAGACCTGGTCTGGGCTAAATGGGGCGGGGGGTGGGCATTGTGGGCTGCAGCCACGGGCTCACTTCTCTGGCAGAGCGGATCAGGAAGTGTCCCTTCCACACCCAACATGTTCTGTCTGCTTGGCAATAAGTAGCAGAGAAGGGCTCGGGATCCCCTCAGACTCATCCGCCTCCTCCTGCGGGCTCAGCATCCCGGGGTGTCTGGTGCGTCCTTAGCCGGTGATGTGGGCAGTGGGGCCTCACGTCACTGGTGTGGCTGCTCCAGAGCACAGCCTCTCTTTGCTCTTCCTTGCAGAGCCCCTTGTGCTCAGGACACGGCGAATCCACGGCTGACTCTAGGGCCCGGACCAGGCCTGTCACGGACAGTTGTTGCCGGCTCTGTGTCGGCTGCCCCCCGCCCCCAGCATCTCCTGTGAGGCTCACAGGCGTCCTCTGTATGGCTGGCAGCCTCCATGGGGCTCCAGTCGTTGGCAGGGGCCCCGGAGCAGCAGCAAGGCCGGGTCCACGGGGCCCAGAGGGGTGTGTGGCGTCCGGTAGAGACCTATAATGTCCAGGTTGCTTAGTAAGGGCCAGGCAGGTGGACACGGGAATCCACAAGATGTCAGAGGTGGATGAAATAGGGCACTGGCGACGGCAGTGGCGGGGGCCTGGGAGGCAGGGTAAGTGTCCAGCCACCCCACCACACAGGGGGTCCTGTGGAGGCTGAGTCTGACCCCGGCAGGGAAAAAATGATGCTCACAGGGCCCTGGGAAGAGCGTCTCGGGCCCATCGTGCTCTGGTTGTCAGGATCGAGGTTAGGGTGAGGCGAGTGAGGTGCCAAGGTGCAAAATGTAAGGAGGCGTCACACTCAGGGCCGACCCTGCCCTCGCACGACCCTGAGACCTAGGACTGAGCACCTCCTTAAAATGTGTACCTCACTCACCTCAACCCAATCCTGGGGTGTGTCATGGTCTCTGGGGTTGGGTGGGGTCTGCGCCCTGTCTTTATGCACCTGTCCCGATGGGACCCCTCAGCGGGCCCATGGCGGTTACTTCCCGTGTCCCCGTCTCAGGGAAGGGCAATATCCATTCACCCAACTGACCGAAACAGATCCCTGGAGACCTCTTCCCTCCTTCTCACCTGGACAGCTGTGTCGGTTCCTAACTGGTCTCCCAGTCTCCAACCCCGCCCACACCCGTCCATTCCTTCCAGTCAGCAGGGAGGACTTTCTAAATCCCAGATCTGGCATTTCCTCACCACGGCTCTTCTGTTTGAAAACTAAAGGAAAGGAGGAAGTGTGGTCTTTGTGGGGGAGGAGTTGCCACAATTCTTTACCCAACAGAGCTTTGTTCTCTGACTATGAACGTAGTAAACAGGGAACACAGTGAAGTACCAAAAAATAAAAAGAGGATAAGTCCTTTTGGTCCCGTGAAGCTCAGATGGGGTCACATGACTTACTTTGGCCAATGAACTGTCAGTAGAGGTGACCTGTGTCACGCCAGGCAGAAGCCTCCAGAGCCGGTGTGTGATTTTCCATGCTCTCTTTGCCCCACTCTGAGGGTATGTATGTGTCTGACACAGATAGGACCTATCACTGGTAAGACTGGCCTGGATGGAGGGTAGAGGCCCCATCTCCTGATTAGTCTCCTGCCTTAGCTGGTTCGCTTTGTACGAGAGGTCATCCCAGCCCAGCGCAGCCACCAATCCTGACCCAGCAGCAAGAGAACGTGGATGGCTCCATCCATGCCATTTCCCCTTCTGGAAAGATGATCCATTCATTGAATAAATTCTTATGGTGTGACCGGGCACCAGCCAGCTTTCCAGGACACAAAGGTGAACAAGCAGACAGAGGCAGGTTCCTGCTGTCAGGGAGCTTACCTTTGTGGGCACCTGGACACACAGGTAAGTAAAATAATGCGTTAATTGCAGACACTGCTAAGTGCTTCGAGGAAGAGAAAACCAGGCAATGGGTGTGTAGGGGCAACAGGAGACCAGAAAGAGTGGCCAAGGAGGGCCTTTCTTGAGAAGGTGACCTGAGCTGAGGAACCAGGACAAGGAGCCAGCCACGGAAAGAGGCTGGAAAGAGCACCCCAGGCTCTGGGACATATTTATCATGCCCAAGGAATGGAAAGGGTCCAGCGTGTTGCTGGGGAGTCATAGGAAGGGCTGGGGTGGGAGGGGGACAAGGCTGGAGAGAGGTAGCAAGGGTGGATCATGGGGGCCGTGTGCCCGGTGGGGATGGGACTCTAAGCGTCGTTGGGAAGCTCTTAGGAGGGCTTATACCTTGAGTGTGACCTGCTCTGATGTACCTTGACTTACCTGTTTGAAAGCTTACTTTGGCTATTGGTAGGAGACTTGATAGTAGCGGGGGAGAGAGAGAGATTGATGACTTCGACTCAGGTGGTGGCAGTGAGATGGGGAGAAGCACACACACTTGGGAAATCCTTTGGACATAGAGCTGATGAGATTGCAAATGAATTGGTTGTGGGAGGTAAGACACAAAGACATCAAAGGGGACTCCTGAGCTTCTACCTTGAGAAGGTCCAAATGCCACTAAAACCTGGACAGTAATATCTCCTAATGGAAATAACAAGAGATTTTTAATTTCCTCTGCTGTTTTCCTAAGAGGTTATTCTTAATGAAGCAGGGTGAGGGCTGAGGTTTGTGTCCCCCTCACACTCTTTTGTCTTCGCCTGGAGGAGGGAACATATGGCCTGTGGTGAAGCCTGAGGAGGAGGATGTCGTGTAGAGGGTTCATCTGTCTGCTTCCTGCCACGTACCCAGAGGCTGTGGGTTATTACTGCTGGTTTTGACATGAGTCTTTACTGGCATCTGATCAAGCTTGAGAAGGTCAGGGGGTTAATTTTGTCCTGAAGGCAGGCATTAGGCCTGGCATCTACGCAAGAATTTAGAGTATGTTGAGATCTCTCTGATGTCCAGCTTTGAGTGGAAGGGTGCTTAAGGCTACACTGCAAATAGGACTTGCTCTGCCCTCAAAGTCGTGGGACACGAGATGACTGACACAAGAACTCCTGCTCCAAGAAGTTCTTAAAGCGCCAAGTGAGATATTTGTCTACGTGGAGCTGCAGAGAAGCACAGTGTATGTGCCTGGTTGGCTCCCTAAGGATTTAGGGCTTGCCCTGGACTCAGCTTCCCCTCCCCCCTGAGAGGGAGCATACCTGTTCTTATTCCTGTTCTCCACATCTTGTGGGGAGAATGATTAGAGAAGTAATAAAACTATTGGTAAAGATGCTGAGGTGGGGCAGGGCTGGGGGAGGGTACAGGTAACAGGTGTTCTGTTGAGATGCGTTACGATTGTTCCTTTGGTACCAGTTCCTATACTTCACTGCTGGCTTTGAATGTGGGACTGAAGCAACCATATGATATAGCTGTGAAATGGGTCTATTTTCTCTTTTGACATTTCTCCTCTCATCCTTTCATCTTTAAACAAACAAATAAACAAGAACAAATGAACAAAAATCCCTAGGTTAAAAAAAATGTATTCTCATTTAAAAAAAAATCAGTTCAAATGTCCCACACCTATTCAGTCTCATTACCCAGTGAACTACCAGTAACAAAAGCATTCTTCTAGAAATTTTTCATGCATAAACAGTATATATACATACACATATATGGAACATTTATATAATATAATATATAGCATTGTAATATAATATAATTTTGAAATGTAAATGTCAGCAAACTATAAGGCTCTTCTGCATCTTTTTTTGTTCACATAACTTTTTAGAGTGTTCTACTTCAGCATATATAGATCCATCTCACTTTTTCAGTGACTGAATAACACTCCACCCAATTGATATACCACAATTTACTTAACTGGTCTCCTACAGTGGATAGTTAGGTTATTTTCAGTTATTTGATGCTGTAAGAATCAAATCAATGAACACGTACAAAAACACACATAGTTAAAGTTAAAAAGTGAAATAAACAAAGACTTCACTCATTAAGAAATGAGAGAAACAGGAAGATGTGGCCTGGTAATCTCTAAGAACTAAAACTAAAAATGATTAGAGGTCAGTAATGCTCTTGGGATGCCTGATAGAAACAAACACATATCCCTTCTGAAGGATGAGGCTTTCAACCTCAGGCCAACAGTCCACTGGAGAAAGCCTAAAAATATGAGCTCAAAAATTTCAAACTACAGAAATAAGCTAGCAAAAACAACAAACAGAAGAATCAAAACCCCAAGAAAATCAGATATTAGAATTATCAAGTGTAGGCTATAAAATATATATGCTTAAAATTATTATAGGAACTTAAAAGTAAAATTGAAAATATGAGAAAAGAACAAAGTTACTATATTGAAAAAAATATCAGGTCAATTGAGAAAAATACTCCTAGAAATAAAAATAAAACAGGGGAATTTAAAAACACAACCAAAAAAATTATTTATTTATAAATAGAAGAAACAATTAGTTATCTGGAAGATATATCTGAATAAACTACTCAAAACTTGGTGCAAAGGGCTTCCCTGGTGGCGCATTTGTTAAGAATCCACCTGCCAATGCAGGGGACACGGGTTCGAGCCCTGGCCCGGGAGGATCCCACATGCCACGGAGCAACTAAGCCCGTGCACCACACCTACTGAGCCTGTGCTCTAGAGCCTGCGTGCCACAACTACTGAGCCCATGTGCCGCAACTACTGAAGCCTGCATGCCTAGAGACCTTGCTCTGCCATAAGAGAAGCCACTGCAATGAGAAGCCTGTGCACCACAATGAAGAGTAGCCCTCTCTCGCTGCAACCAGAGAAAGCCCGTGCACAGCAACGAAGATCCAACGCAGACAAAAATAAAAATAAATAAAATAAATAAATTTATTTTAAAAAAAAAACTTGGTGCAAAGAAGAAAGGAGATGGAAAATATGAAAAAGAAATGAATGACATGGAGGAGGTTATGAGATAATCTAACATATGTATAATTGAAGTTCTTGAAAGAGACAATAGAGATTGGGAGAGAGGGCAATATTCAAAGAGATATTTTTTTTTGAGAATGTTCCCAAATTGATGAAAGATATGAATACTTAGATTCAGGAAATAATGAATCACAAGCAAGATAAATAAAAATAAATTTACATTGAGATACAGTGTAGTGAAATTCTCTGGGGGAGACCCTTAGTCTAATTCATGTCCTTTTTTATTCTTGTGCTAAATGCAGTAACGGTAGCAACAGTAAAGATACATTATTTTCATTTTCTACTTTTCAAAGTATTTAATAGATATGGTCTCTAAAGATGTCATAGGTAAGGCCTTTAACAGATGAGAAGATGCATGTCAAAGATGGAGGGACTCATTCAGGGCCAGCTTGCTTGGCAGCAGATGAAAGACTAAACATCTGGTCTCCTAACTGCAAACCTGTCCACTTTCTGCTCCTAAGAGAAAGTGATTTGGAAGCCTACTCCAACTCTACAGGCAGTTGCACTTTAGAGGCTATTAAGTGGGGGCTGGAAGGGGAAGATTCCTTGATGTGGGGAAGGTCCCAGGCTGCAAGGTCAACTGCATCCAAACTTGCCCTTCAGTCCCAGGATAACTGAGATGCCTCCTGCCTCAGCTGGAAGTTGCTGCCTGTTGGTGTGGGGGGATGGGGCCCAGGGGCTGTGGGAGATAGATTCCTTTCAGCTGCTTTGGCTGTGGGCCTGGTTATTCCTGTTCAGCCTTTGATGTTCAAGTGGGTTTGACAGTCTGTGGAGAAAGTCACCGCTAGTGCATCAGTGCATGCTAAGTGCCTCTCCTGAGTCCCTGAGGCCTTCACTGCCTCCCTAGGGCTGTCTTCCCACTGATGCAGGGAAGTGACAGGCAGGAGGCACTTCTGCTTGAGGAAGAACTAAGCCCATCGATGAGTCAGTCTTACAGCTCTTTCTCACTTTCTGTCTCTAAGAGATTTTGGTGTGGCAGTGGTTCTGCCATAGGCTGTGTGATGTAGTGAAAAGACAGTGGTTAATAAGTGTCAGAAGTTATGAATCAAGTCCTGGTTCTGTCACTTGTATACTGGGCTTTGGTTTTATAATTAAGAGGTTGTTTCTAACCAGGAGAAGAGCGTGTGTACATGAAGGAGGTGGGGATGTTTATAGTTTGCAAAAGCGATCTAGGATAAGACTTCAACTTGCTATTGAGGTTGTCACTGAATAGCTTAAAGTTTCTCAAATAAATAAATAAATAAATGCAGGAAGGAACGAGCTTTTAATGTTTGTCAAAATGGGACATGGGTGGAAAAGATTGAAAAACACATAACAGGAAAATCTTGGTGGTGGTATTACGGAATGAATTTTTTCCCCTCAAAGAAGAAATGCTGAAGTCTTAACTCCAATCCCTCAGAATATGACCTTATTTAGAAACAGAGTCATTACAGATGTATTGTAATAATTAGTTATGTTGAGATGAAGTCATACTGGAGTAGGTTGAGCCCTAATCCAACATGACTGGTGTCCTAATAAGAAGACGGTCATGTGAAGAGGGAGACACAAGGAGAACCATGGGAAGACAGAGGATTGGGGTGATGCATCTATAAGCCAAGGAATGCCAAAGATTGCTGGTAAACCACCAGAAACTAGGAAAAGGCTGACCGTGGAGCTGTCTCTTAAGCACAACCAATCATATGCTCCTGCTGCTGTTTCTGAATTTTGAGGAAGTAAATAAAGATTCTGGATCAGTTAGAGACTTCTTTTTAATGGTGCCTGCAGAGTCTAATGGCTCAGTAGCTGGTGCCAGCAGTGTTAAAGCAAGCATGCAGGGCTGATTACTATGGTCCTACTGGCTGCTGTACTACATTTGGGCTGGATCTCCCCCTCCCTCCCATTTCCTGGTCAGACATGTGTTCCAGGCTTTCCATGATTCTGTGAGCTACTGGCCCTCCTCTACTTAAGTGGAGGCCATTTCTATTGTTTGGAACATAGAACACTGATCAGTGCTTTACAACCTGTAAGGTTCCTTTCAGTTTTAAAGGATGACTGCTCTCCATATAGTTTATCTTTAATTACCAGTTAACATTTAACCCAGAACCCACAGAGTGCCAATTCCTAATCAGGGGGCCATGTTCAGAGAAAGGCTACTGGTTGATTCTCCCCAGGGAGGAAGGCTCATGCAGAGTGCAAAAGGACCAGGTTCCAGATATGACAAGTGAGCCTTTGGGGCACAGTCACATGGGCTGCAGAGAACTCCAGAGATCATCTCATCCAATCCTGTTGGGAAAAAAAATATGAAAGACTGAAATGGGTAAACAAATGATTACTGAGTGGCCTGTCTAATGCACCTTTTACAGCTCTGTAAATTGTAGAAAACTGCTAATATGCAAATGATTTTTTTTGTTTTTTGTCCACAGAAAAGCAAATTCGTTGTGTACAGTAGGACGCAACTGATTATTGACTTGTTTTGGATCTATTTGTAAATTCATTTCAGCATCCTTTATCTGCCTATGTATATTGAACGAGTAACATCATATTGGTTCCCTCATCAGTTAGTGAATTAAATAAAATGTCTGGCATGTGTCCTTTTTGTTCATTTTACATCAATATGAGAGTCACAAGTATACCCTCTTTTAACAAAACAAACGAGAGGTATGGGTCTTGAGATGCTTAGTGACTCACCCAAGGTCAGAGTGTTAGTCTGGGTCCTCTGAGAAGCAGATGGCAAGATGGGATTAACCATGTATATATTTTATTAGGGGAAATGCCTGTGAGAGAAAACAAGGAGGGGACTGAGAAGGCTGGGCGAGTCATCAGACTACAATGCAAGTAAGTGTGACCATGAGTGAAGAAGAGTGGAAGGCAAGTTGGGTTTGAGTGTCCTTGACCTTGTGCAGGCTAAGATAGGCTTGTCAAGGCCATTGGGAGCCCATGAGCCAGTCAATCATCAGAGGAGTCCTGTGACTCCTGGCTCTTCCTGGAATTCTTTGGCATTGCTTTCTCCCATTTTTCTGCATTCCCACCTGTTTCATACATTTCCACAACTGGGCTTGAATATTTGGGGTCTTTCCCCTGTGGAAGAGGGGATTCTGGGACTGGTCACATGGCAGCCAGTTTGGGACATGCCCTCTGGTGACTGCAGTTACTCTCTGACTATATGATGGCACTGTCTCAAGTTCAGCCTAACAGATCATGCCACTCCCCATACCAGAGTCTGTTTGGAAGCCACAAGAAAGTGAGTATCCTCAGAGTGACTGATTTGGTTGGACATGTTGGGAGAAGCAAGCAGGGACCAGCCCTACGCACTCAAAATACCCTGGGGTCTTGCTATGCTCCTCGGCTTGGAGGCTTGATGGTGCCTTCCAGTTTAGCTGGCTCACATCAATCAATGGAGATCTTTTTGGTGCTTCTAAGTTTCCTCAGATGGACCCCCAAGTACATGCCAGAGCCCTACCTCTTGGTGAGGCAGCTTCCTGTGCATTGGAGCGAACTTTGTTCCCTGGGGACTCCTGATTCTTGAATGCTGTGGGATGAAGGATGTTGCCCATGGTGGGGGGTCGGGGTGGTGTGTCAGAGTCTATTCTGTCCACACACAGATCCTTGTCATTTGGGACCATTCTGTGGAGCTTTCGATATGTTGGTTTGACGTCTTCTGGTTTTTACCACACAGTCCCAAGTGTCCAGTTTGGGGTGAAAGGGAGATGGCCAAGTGCTTATCAGGGTGGGGAGAACAGCAACAGCCCATACTCTGTGATGTTAGACGCTTTCACATGTTTGAAAGATGCGAAAATCACACCTAGGAAGATAAAACTCTCCTCTAGCTTTGTCGCAGATTGAATCGAACCCTGAACTCCCTCGACTTCCAGTCCCTCTGTGCGTCTGCTCCCCAGAACTTTGTTCAGGTATGTGTTCTTTCACTTATAAGTGCACGTTGGATGCCTGCTCTGTGCGCTCAGCCCCGGTAGGCAGGAATAACGACACGGCTTCTCCAGGTGCCCCTGCCTTGGGAGAGAGAAAGACTGAGAAACTGCTGGGGGACTGGGCGAGAAGTGCTGTAGGAACCAGAGGGCACCCAAACCAGGAAGGCATTCTGGAGGAGGTGACATTTCAGCTGAGTCAGGAAGGACAAAGAAAAAGTGGCCTGGCAGAGAAGCTGGGATGGTGGAGGGAAGAGGGCGTAGGGCGTTGGAGGCGGGGTTTGGGAGAGTTAGGGTGTAGGTGGGCAAGCTGACGGGTGAGTCTGAGCAGGCAAGGCAGACACAGAGGGGCCTGAATGCCACTCCAAAGGATTTCGTCTGGAATCGCGGGGCACTGGAGGTTTGTGCGCACACCATGACACGATCAGATTCACGTCTCTCTGGGCACACACAGACTCATACCTGAATAATCTCCTTTGTCTTAATCTGACACCTCGCACGGAGGAGGCAACACACAAAGGGGTGTAACTGACTCTAGGGACGAACCTTCTTTTACTCATCTTTGGGCAGATTTACTCTTACATTTGTGAGACCCAGGGCAAGAGTCCCATACACTGAGGCTCACATACCATAGGTCTAAATATCTTAAAGTTATAAGAAGCCAACAAACCATAAACTATAATGTGTTCCAGTCTCCAACCTTGACAAATATACCTTCGTAACAATTGCATGGCCAGAATTTTGAATTTTGAATTCTTTGATGTCTGTGCCAGAAGGGAGTGCTGCTCAGAGAGCTGGCCAAGCTCACCCCCTTCCCTTCCCAACCTCTTTCTGTTGAGGTTGTGGAGGCCTTGCTGGCACACATGTGCCTCCCCGCTCCAGCCCAGGGTCTTACCTTGCTTCCATCTCCCACAGATAACTGCTTTTTAGCCATCTCTTGGGAGAGACAAGCCAGGGGAAGAGTCCTGTGCAGGGCTTAGAAGCAGCTCTGGACCGTGTGAGTTGGCAATGTAGGGGTCCTGGGTTCACCAAACATGATCTAAATTCCAAAGGCAGGGCATGCGCTCTGGGCAGGGCCATCTCACTGGTCATACTGACCCTTCCCCGCGGGGAGGACTGCAGCCCGAGGAAGCCCAGGGGAGGGTCTTCTACAGCACAGGTATCAGGGCAGGAAGCCCTCTTTGTCTAAGGTGGCAGGGACACTAGGCCTCATTTGGCAAAAGAGGAAGTGGCTGTGACGTGGGCAGTGGCTGATGCCCCCTGCAGAGGGTTTCCACCGGGGACAGGACGGAGGCCCAGGTGGCTCGTAAAACTCCTCCACTTCAGCCTCCACCTCCCACTGCTTGGCTCGTTAGCGCTGTGCGGTCTGGGACACCCCAGCGAGGCTTCTGTGCCTGGTGCCCTCTGGGCCTCGAGGGAGGAGGGCTCTCCGCACAGCCCGGCACAGCCCATCTCTTCTCCCTCAGGTTTGCCTTAAATCTGTTTACGTGCATTTCTACTGTTTGTCCTTTTCCTTCCACGAGTCTGGCAGTCCTATATATGAGGGTCTGGGCAGGGACCAGGGCTGAGCAAGTCTAGCCAAATCAAACAGAGGTTGATCTGCCTTTCTCAGCCACAATCACTGCTTATCTTCCGGCTCCACTCCTCTCTCTTCCAGAAGAATGGGTCCTGTCTTCAAATCTGGGCATCGCAGCAGAGAGAGAGAGAGAGACGGAGGGTAGGTGGGTGACGTGGAGCCTGAGAGGGAGGAGGGCTCGGTTGGGCCTCGGAAACCAAGAGGAGGTTTATTCCATCGCCTCAAATTGAAATATTTTTCCTGGGTTCTCTTTTTGGGAACACTGCCGTGTAGGATTAATTTATGACTAGATCCCAAAGAAAACAGTCTCTAAGCCCAACACCCAATAACGTCCCCATTTAGTTCTTCCTCACTTTTCTTCCCCACCTGGCAGGCCTGGGCACACTGGCTCTCAGTGTGTTTACCTGAGCGCAGGCCGGCCTCCTCTGGGCCTCCTCTCTGCCCTGTGTCTGCTCTCTCCGCAGCTTAGGCCCCTGACACCTTAGTCAGCTTTCAGCCAGTGTCCTGCCTTGTTCACAAACACTCGGGAGTCCCCTGCTTTTAATCTATCAACTAGTTATTACGCTTGGTAGATGGTGGGCTCTGATTCTGCACCTGGGAAGCCCTGAGGAGGCCTCTGAGAAGCACGGGCTGGCCTTCCTGGTGTGGCATACCCCACACAGAAAAGAGACCCAGAGAGGCCAGGAAAGTAGCGCTAGCCGGCTGACTCAGGCTGTCTCCTCTATGGCACCCAAACACATCTTTTCCTAGCCTCACCAAGTCAGAATGGGAGAACTGAAAGGACCTTGGAAACCTGCTGATCTTACAGAGACGGAAACTGAGAGGGAAGTGAGTTGCCCAAGGTCATACTTCAAACAAGGATTTAATACCAGTTTTCTGCTGTTTTTATGCCAAACAACCGCAGAGGCCCTGGGTGATGGAATCTGCTTCCCTGGTGGACCTTTCAGGAGACATTCACCTTTGGCCTCTATCCTAGGGTGAGGGAGAGGCTGGTAAGAGTAGATACTGTCTATGGCAGGCTCCTGACCTTCAACCCCAGGAAAAGCAGGGAGGAGAGCATGGCATTCTCCCAGAGCTGCAGGAATGGGGGCAGAGTCTACAGTGATGACCTGGTGGGGTGAGGATGTTCCAGGCAGGGGTCGGGGGGTTGGTGGGCTTCCTAGGCCAGAGACTGGGAGTGGAGCATACCTGTCCTAGATTCCCTGCTCAGCAACTGAGCGCATTCTATTCTTTTGTTTGTTTGTTTTTTTGCGGTACGCGGGCCTCCCACTGTTGTGGTCTCTCCCGTTGCGGAGCACAGGCTCCGGACGCGCAGGCTCAGCGGCCATGGCTCACGGGCACAGCCGCTCCGTGGCACGTGGGATCCTCCCGGACCGGGGCACGAACCCGTGTCCCCTGCATCGGCAGGCGGACTCTCAACCCTGCGCCACCAGGGAAGCCTCATATCTTCCTTTTTAAGCAACTTTCCTGTAAGCCTGTCTACCCCTGCCTCCAGCCACTGACCCATTTCTTTGCTTCCTGTTATAGCAAAACTTTTCACAAGAGAGTCTTTCCTTGCCATCTCCCATTCATCTCTTCCCATTCTCTTTCTTTTTCTTTTCTGACTTTTTTTTTTTTGAGATAGTCACATACCTTGAGTGCATGAATCTTAAGTGTACAGCCCAGTGACATTGTACAGATATAATCACTACCCAGATCAAGACATCCAACACTGCCAGCTCCCCAAAGGCTCCCTCATGCCCCTCCCCAGTCGCACCTGCTCAGCCCCCTCCCTACCCCAAGAGGAAAAGACTCCTCTGGACTCCAGACTAACACTTCAGGGGCGGTAGCATCATCTTGGATGGTCAGCTGTTGTCCTGCATATGCAAAAGATGACCACCTGTCCACAGACAGGAAATCATATCGCCTGGGAACATTTCCACATAGAAGAGGAAGTCCCCTGGGAGGGGGGGGGGGTCCCAGAGTGCTTGGATGTGTGTATGGGTGGACCCCAAGGGAAAGACATCCACATGAGAACACTGAAGAGTATTTGTGGGTGGTGGAACCCTTGGGGACTTTACTTGGAGCCTTTCAGCTGTGGATATGTTTTCCTGTTGCCAGCAAAGGAACTCTTGCAGTTTATTGCATTTTCCTTATTACTCAGTTTTTCCAAAATGTGCATTTGGAAGCCCAACTTGGATTAATTCTTTTTTTTTAAAAAATATCTTTATTGGAGTATAGTTGCTTTACAATGTTGTGTTAGTTTCTGCTGTACAACAAAGTGAATCAACTATACGTATACATATATCCCCATATCCCCTCCCTCTTGAGGGATTAATTCTTGAAATCTAATAAGCAAACCATATTATTTGGGGGTTACATTAGGAAATCTGGTGTTGAAATAGAAATCAGATGTTCTTTGATTCATGGTTCATTACTTCCACATGTAAACAAATACATTTTCCTAAAAATTTCACACCCTTACCTCTGTAATTAAGTTCCATTCAGCATACCGAGTTACCATTCCAAATGCTCTATTTATTTGTCAAGTATTCATTTGTTTCCCTATTTTTGTATCATTCTTTTTATTTAATGCATTTTTAATAGGATTCTTTTTGATCAGTTACATTAGGCATCGTAATCTCATGTGCCCAGGACTCAGTCCACATATAATATAGCTGTTATTCTGAGGAACAATGGTTTGGGGACATAAGAGAAGGTGGAAAGGAGACAATATTCCTGGAGAAAAAGATTTCATTAGATAGAGGATGGAACCCATGGGCGGGAGGGTTGGACTCCAGATGTTTTCTTTCAGAAGCTGGAAACAGTGAGTGGTCATGTGTGAATATGTAGTGGAGACTCTGGAGGGGCTGGAGAACCCATGAGGCTCCCATGGACTTATTAACCCCCAGCTGTGATGTCAGGAAGCCACCGTTGGCCCCAGACTCTATGTGGCCAGTAGCCCTGTACTTTAAGTCCTCTTTGTAAGGCTTTGAATTTGCAGGAGTGCTTGAAAGTGCTAAAGGATCTTTGGGAAGGATTTTCCAAATTGATGTCAAGGACTGCATTTATAGGATATACCCTAGCTGATAGCAAGGCAATCCTTCACTCAATTTAATATGGTTCTTGGCAAGATGGATTTGAAAGCTGAAAACAACTTCTATAGGAAACCACCAAATAATGCCTTGCTCCAATGTCTCCTCCTATATCTGTTATATTTTCACTGTCCCTTCTAAATGGCTCATGTCACTTTCTTCTTAGAACTTAGTAGTAGGAAATTTCATCTTTCCTAAAGACCTTGTAGGCTTCCTGTGAGAGCCATGGAAATATGCCACTTGGATCTCCCTCTAAAAAAGGACTTGCCAATCAGCTCTGAGGTGTGCAGTCAGCTGTGAGCCTCCAGCTGTAACGTTTGAGCTAATGCCACACTCTTCCCAGGCAGCCCCCAGCCAATGACAGAGCAAGGCAGGGGCCCCAGGGAATGGCTCTTTCTGTCCAACTTGGGACTCTCCTAAAGGCACTTTTTTACCAGGGCTCCCCTTTGGGCTGGCCAAGACTTTCTTGGAGCTGCACAACAGTCAGGGGCTTTTCCTACCCCACCTTTTTTCCTCCCCCTCTCCTCTGCCTATCACAGCCCTCACAATGGGAAGGTTTACTCCTGTTCCTTCCTCCCTTTATCTTTCATACGCATCACCCCCAATAAACCTCTTGCACTTCTACCTCCGTCTTGGAGTCTGCTTCTCAGAATGACCCAACTGACACTATCAAAGTCACCACTCCCTTGATTTCCTGGAATCGAGTTATACTCTTAATCGCATTATCCCAAGTCAGCAACTCTGAAGCTGTTTTGCAGAACAACTGTGTTACACACACACTAGAGATAAGATACATTTTCCCAAAACTTTAATGTAAAAAAGCTCTGAGAAGTCTTGCAATAAGTACTTCTTTTGGGGTTATTTTTGCTTAACACAAGTTTTCACATATTTGAACATGGAATCCCTTTTATACAATATACTGATTAACATCCCTTGCAACGTTAGTGTGCCTTAAAACACTGTTTGGGAAATGCTAATCTAGGTGGTAGGTATTTAAAAAATATGTATTCTTGTAATCTTCTTCTGGTCTGTGGTTTGTCTTTTCATGCTCTGATGGTGTCTTTTAATGAGCAGAAGCTCTTAATTTCACTGAATTCCATTTTATCAAACTTTCTTTTGTGGTTAATTTTTTGAATCTAATTTAAGAGATCTTTTCTTACTTCAAGGTCATGGAATTATTCTTTCATATTTTATTCTAGAAGTTTTATCATTTTTTTGACATTAGGTCTATGATTAATCTTGAATTAATTTTTATATATCATGTGAAGTGGAGGTCGAGATTCATGTTTTTTTCTAGTAAAAATCTAATTGTTCTGGCACTATTTATTGAAAAGACACTTCTTGGGACTTCCCTGGTGGCACAGTGGTTAAGAATCCACCTGTCAATGCAAGGGACATGGGTTCGATCCCTAGCCCAGGAAGATCCCACATGATGCGGAGCAACTAAGCCCATGCACCACAACTACTGAGCCTGCGCTTTAGAGCCTCTGTGCCACAACTACTGAAGCCCGCGTGCCTACAGCCCGTGCTCCGCAGCAAGAGAAGCCACCACAATAAGAAGCCCGTGCACCACAACGAAGAGTAGCTCCCACTCGCCGCAATTAGAGAAAGTCAATGTACAGCAACAAAGGCCCAACACAGTCAAAAATAGATAAATAAATTTATTTTTAAAAAAAGAAGAAAGGACCCTTCTTTTTCCCTATTGAATAGCAGTCAGAAACCAAGTGACCATATATATATATATATATATATATTTGAACTCTACATCCTGTTCCATTGGTCTGTATGTCTATCCTTTCACCACACTCTTTTAATTACTGCAGCTTTGAAATTAATTACTGCACTTTGAAATGTGCTTACCAACTTTGTTCTTCTTCTCCTGAACATTCTTTTTTTGTTGTTTTTTTGTTTTTGGCTGCACCGCACGGCATGTGGGATCTTTGTTCTCTGACCAGGGATTGAACCGCTCCCCCCGCATTGGAAACATGGAGTCTTAACCACTGGACCATCAGGGAAGTCCTGAACATTCCTGATTAATCTAGATCCTTTGAGCTTGTATATAAATTTTTAAATCAGTTTCTCCATGTTCTTAAAAAAACTTGCTGGGATTTTGATTGTGATTGCATTGGCTCTATAGATCTAGTTAGGGAGCATTAGCATCTTTAAAACATTGAGTCTTTTCATTCACTGACATGGTATACATCTTTATTTATTTAGATCTTTAATTTCTTTCCACAATATTTTGCAGATTTTTAGTATAGGGATCTTGCACATCTTTTGTTAGGCTTATTCTTAGATAGTTGATGTGTTTTTGATGTTAATGTAAATAACATTTTAAAAATGTTCCAATAAAAAGACATAGAGGGGCTGAATAGATATAAAAACAAGACCCATATATATGCTGCCTACAAGAGATTTCAGATCTAAAGACACACACAGACTGAAAGTGAGGGGGTAGAAAAAGATATTCTATGCAAATGGAAATCAAAAGAAAGCAGGGGTAGCAATACTTATATCAGACAAAATAGACTTTAAAACAAAGACTGTTGGATAAACAACAAGGTCCTACTGAATAACACAGAGAACTATATTCAATATCTTATGATAAACCATAATTGAAAAGATATAAAAAATAATATATGTATATATAAGAAAAAATATATATATTTACTGTGTCATGTTAATTTTTCTGTACAGCAAAAGAATATATATATAAAACTGAATCACTTTGCTATACAGCAAATATATATATATATATAAAACTGAATCACTTTGCTGTACAGCAAAATTAACACAACATTGTAAATCAACTAAGCTTCAGTTAAAAATATTGATTAAAACAGAGACTGTAACAAGAGACAAAGAAGAACATTACATAATGATCAAGGGATCAATTCAAGAAGAAGATATAACAATTGTAAATATATATGCAGCCAACATAGGAGCACCTAAATACATAAAGCAAATGTTAACATACATAAAGGGAGAAATTGACAGTAACACAATAATAGTAGGGAACTTTAACATCCCACTTATATCAATGGACAGATCATCAAGATAGAAAACCAATAAGGAAACACTGGCCTTAAATGACACATTAGACAAAATGAACTTAATAAATATATATAGAACATTCCATCCAAAAGCTACAGAATACTCATTGTATTCAAGTGCACATGGAACATTCTCCAGGATAGACCACATGCTAGGCCACAAAACAAGCCTCAGTAAATTTAAGAAAATTGAAATTATATCAAGCATCTTTTCTGACCATGACACTGTGAGGTTAGAAATCAGCTACAAGAAAAAATTGCAAAAAACACAAACATGCGGAGGCTAAACAATATGCTACTGAACAACCAATGGATCACTGAAGAAATAAAAAAATACATGGAGGTAAATGAAAATGAAAACACAAAATCTATGGGACACAGCAAAAGCAGTTCTAAGAAGGAAATTTATAGCAAAGTTTAAAACTACCTCAGGCTTAAACTAATAATAGAAAGATCAATGAAACTAAGAGTTGGTTCTTTGAAAAGACAAACAAAACTGATAAACTTTTAGCCAGACTCATTGAGAAAAAAAGAAAGAGGGCCCAAATCAATAAAATCAGAAATGTAAAAGGAGAACTTACAACTAACATCCCCCAAATACAAAAGGGTCATAAGCGATTACTATGAACAATGATATGCCAATAAAATGGACAACCTGGAAGAAATGGACAAATTCCTAGAAATGTACAATCTTCCAAGACTGAACCAGGAAGAAATAGAAAATATGAACAGACCAATTACCAGTAATGAAACTAAATCAGTAATAAACTCTCAAAAAACAAAAGTCCAGGACCAGATGGTTTCACAGGTGAATTCTACCAAATATTTAGAGAAGAGTTAACACCTATTCTTTTCAAACTATTTTTAAAAAATTACAGAAGAGGGAATGTTTCCAAACTCATTCTATGAGGCCCGAATCACCCTAATACCAAAACCAGAAAAAGATATCACACACAAAAAGAAAATTACAGGCCAAAATCACTGATGCAAAAATGCTCAACAAGATATTAGCAAACCAAATTCACCAATACATTAAAAGGGTAATACATCTTGATCAAGTGGAATTTATCCCAGGGATGCAAGGCTTGTTCAATATCTGCAAATCAATGTAATATACCACATTTAACAAATTGAAGGAAAATATCATATGATCATCCCAATAGATGCAGAAAAAGCTTTTGACATCCATTTCTGATAAAAACTCTCCACAAAATGGGTATAGAGGGAACATACCTCAACATTATAAAGGCCATATATGATAAGCCCACAGCTAACATCATACTCAACTATGAAAAGTTGAAAGTGTTTCCTCTAAGATCAGGAAGAAGACAAGGAAGCCTACTCTCACCACGTTTATTTGGCATAGTATTGGAAGTTCTAGCCACAGCATCAAACAAGAAAAAGAAATAAAAGGAATCCAAATTGGAAAGGAAGAAGTAAAACTGTTGCTATTTGCAGATGACATGATACTCTACATAGAAAATCCTAAAGACATGACCAAAAATCTACTAGAGCTCATCAATGTTTTTGGTAAAGCTGCAGGATATGAAATTAATATACAGAAATTTGTTGCATTTCTATACACTAACAATGAACTATCAGAAAGAAAAATTAAGGAAACAATCTCATTTACCATCACATCAAAAATAATAAAATACCTAGGAATAAATCTAACTAAGGAGGTAAAAGACCTGTACTCAGAAAACTATAAGACACTGATAAAAGAAATTAAAGATGACACTAAAAAATGGAAAGATATACTGTGCTTATAGATTAGAAACAGTAATATTTTTAAATGACCATACTACCTAAGGCAATCTACAGATTCAGTGCAATCCCTATCAAACTACCAATGGTATTTTTCACAGAAGTACAACAAATAATTTTAAAATTTGTATGGAAACACAAAAGGCCCTGAAGAACCAAAACAATTTTGAGAAAGAGCTGAAGGTATCACAGTCCCTGACTTCAGACTATACTACAGTGCTACAGTAATCAAAGCAGTATGGCACTGGCACAAAAACAGACATATAGATAAATGGAATAGGATAGAAAGCCTGGAAATAAACCCATGCACTTATGGTCAAGTAATCTACAACAAAGGAAACAAAAATATACAATGGGGAAAAGGCAGTCTCTTCAGTAAGTATGCTGGGAAAAATGGACATCTACATGTAAAAGAATGAAATTAGAACATTTTCTCACACCATATACAAAAATAAACTCAAAATGGATTAAAGACCTAAATGTAAGACCAAAACCCATAAAAGCCCTAGAAGAAAACATAGGTAGAACACTGACACAAATTGTACCAATGTTTTTTAGGGTCTGTCTCCTAAGGCAAAGGAAACAAACTCAAAAATAAGCAAATAGAACCCAGTTAAACTGAAAAGCTTTGGCACAGCAATGGAAAACATTGACAAAATGGAGAGACAACCTACTGAATGGGAGAAAATCTTTGTACATGATATGACTGATAAGGGGTTAATATCCAAAATATATAAACAGCTCATTCAACTCAGTATCAAAAAAAAACAAAAACAAAAACAACAAAAAACAACCTGATTAAAAAATGGCAGAAGGCCTGAACAGATATTTTTCCAAAGAAGACATGCAGATAGCCAACAGGCACATGAAAAGATGCTCAACATCACTAAATCTTCAGAGAAATGCCAATCAAAGCCACAATGAGATATCACCTCACACCTGTCAAAATGGCTATCATCAAAAAGGCCACAAGTAACAAATGTTGGTGAGGATGTGGAGAAAAGGGAACCCTCATACACTGTTGATGGGAATGGAAATTGGTGCAGCCACTGTGAAAAACAGTATGGAGGTTCCTCAAAAAACTAAAAATAGAACTACCATATGATTTAACAATTCCACTACTGGGTGTATACCTGAAGAAAACAAAAAGACTAATTTGAAAAGACACATGCTCCCCAATGTTCACAGCAGCATTATTTACAATGGCCAAGATGTGGAAGTAACCTAAGGGTCCATCAACAGATGAATGGATAAAGAAGATGCGGTATATACATACAGTGGACTAGTACTTAGTCATAAAAGAAGAATGAAATCTTGCCACTTGCAGCAACATGGACGGACTTGGAGGGCATTATTCTAAGTGAAATAAGTCAGATAAAGAAAGACAAATACTGCATGATATCACTTATATGTGGAATCTAAAAAAAAATAAGTGAATGAATATAACAAAACAGAAAAAGACTCACAGATATAGAGAAAAAACTAGTAGTTACCGGAGGGAAGAGCAAGATAGGGGTAAAGGATTAAAAGTTACAAACCACTATGTATAAAATAAATAAGCTACAAGGATGTATTGTACAACACAGGGAATATAGCCAATATTTTATAAAAACTTTAAATGGAGTATGACCTATAAAAATTTTGAATCAGTATTTTTGTACACCTGAAACTATATAATATTATAAATCAACTATACCTCCATAAAAAATTTTCTTTTCCAATTCTTTGTTGCTAGTATACAGAAATACAATTAATTTTTTATATTTACCTTCTATCCAGTGACATTGTTAAATCCACTTATTAATTCTAATGGTTTGTGTATTGTTTTGGACTTTAAACATACACAATCACGTCATCTGCTAATAGAGACAGTTTCACTTCTTTTCAGGACAACTGCTATATTTTTCTTTCTTTTGCCTTATGGTACAGTGTTAAATGGAAGTGGTGACATTGGGTATCCTTGTCTTTCTCTCCATAATAATGGTAGAAAGTGCTCTGATGACAAAAGCACTTCTCTGGTGCAAGGTAAAGTAATTGCATTTGACCCTACACAATCCTGTCTTTCCTGCACTGAGACAGCAATCCAATCAGCACTGTTAGGTCTTGCCAAACACCGCATTAGTGTCTTGGATATAGCTAGGGCCTTCGTCTCCCAGTGAGGAAGGAAAAGGGAGATATTGTTACCATTGTATAAATGGAGAAAGTGGGTCACAGCATTAAATCAAAGCAGAACTAGGGCCAGAATCTATGCTGCCTACTGACCCACTGCCCAGTCCCCTGGGCCAGGCTGTCCAGAGACTATATATGGGTAGAGCTGGGCTGGGCTGGTGCTTGACCTCAGGCCTAACCATTCAGTTTTGTGATCAGAAATTGTGAGTTGAAGTGGTTTTGTGTTCTGTGACAGTCACCATTTCAGAGACTTTCAAAACACAGCACTCTCTCCAGTGATACTAGGAAGAATATAGACATGGCTCTGCCCCTCTGACCCCATTTGTAAGATGGGCACATCAGTCCTTGTTCTGGGTCCTTCACAGTAATTTTGACTGTCAGATCTGAAAAAGGGTTGGTCTTTGGCTGAACTGGCAGTAAATTCATTTGCACTGTAATGGTGCCCGTACCTTTGTTTCTGTGTGATTTAATCATTTGCTTATGATATTTAATAAAAATCAGACATCACATCATTGGTGTCTTTCTAAAGCATCACCAATGTCCCCATTCGTGATGCTGGTTGTTGATTTTGGGCTAGCAAGTTGAACGGAGAGAGACTGACCCTGTTTTTATGTCTTCTGTCCATTTCTAGACTACATTGGGGACAACTCTGAATCACTTGTCTTATCTTTTGGCTCTACCTTTGATCTAATCACTTCTCACCACCCCCAGTGCTAGGACACCATCTTCTCTCCCTGGATTCTTATAGCGCTGCCCAACATTTGCTGTCATTTCCCCTCCAAACAGCCAGTGTGAGCAACCACACTCAAAATCCTGTGATGGGGACTTCCCTGGTGGCGCAGTGGTTAAGAATCCACCTGCCGATGCAGGAGACATGGGTTCGAGCTCTGGTCCGGGAAGATCCCACATGCTGCGGAGCGGCTGGGCCCATGAGCCATGGCCGCTGAGCCTGCGCGTCCGGAGCCTGTACTCCGCGGGGGGAGAGGCCACAACAGTGAGAGGCCCACGTACAGCAAAGAAAAAAAAAATAGCCCCTCTAATCACTGTGCATCCGCTTGCATGACTTTATTTTCAACACAGCGATTATGCTTATTTGTTTTGTTGATCACTGTATGTTGCCCCATTTTAGAATATAAACTCCTTGAGGTCAGGGACATGTCTGCTTGTTTACAACTCTGAGCGTCCAGAACAGGCCTTATCATAGTGCTTAATAGATGAGTCTTGAATGAATGGATGATGAATCACAGATGATGTCCAGGGGTGCTGGCAATTTCTGGTCCTTGTTCAGGCAAGGAGTTTGCATTAGAGAGAGAGTTCAAGTGGCAGGTGTCCCAGCAGGGAAGCAGAGCTGAGCCTAGGAGGCTCCATGGTGGTTGGTGGCTTGGAAAAAAGGTCAGCAGACAGCTGGTGGCTGGGCTCAAAAAGGCAGATCTGTGTTTTATTGAGTGAGTTGTGCACTTGTCTCCTGATTACAAGTTTCTTGAGGTGCAAGCCTGTGTTTCATTCATCTTTGTATCCTCAGTGCTAAATACAGTGCCTGCCACAGAGACAATGCCCCATAAATATTTCTTGAGTGAACAAATGATTGACTGAATGAGCAACTGGTGTTTCCCAGGCAATACCAGTTTTGTGGGCTGAGTTGTGTACACTTCTCCCAAGCTCATGGTTGAATTCTTAACCCCCAGTTCCTCAGAATGTGACTGGGTTTGGAGATAGGGCATTTAAAGAGATGATTAAATTAAAATGAGGCCATTAGGGTGGACCCTATTCCAATATGACTGGTGTCCTTATAAGAAAATGAGGTAAGGACACAGATATGTACAAAGGGAAGACCACGTGAAGACAGAGGAGAAGACAGCCATCTACAAGCCAAGGAGGTCTCAGAAGAAATCAATCCTGCTGACACCTTGATCTTGACTTCTGGCCTCCGGAACTGTGAGAAAATAAATTTCTAATGTTTAAGGCAGCGGTTCCCAACCCCCAGGCCATGGACCAGTACCGGTCTGTGGTCTGTTAGGAACTGGGTCGCACAGCAGGAGGTGAGCGGCAGGCGAGTGAGCCAAGCTTCATCTGTATTTACAGCCGCTCCCCATCGCTCCCGTTACCGCCTGAGCTCCACCCCTGTCAAATCAGCGATGGCGTTAGATTCTCATAGGAGCGTGAACCCTACTGTGAACTGTACACGCAAGGGATCTGGGTTGCGTGCTCCTTATGGGAATCTAATGCCTGACGATCTGAGGTGGAGCTGAGGCGGTGACGCCAGCACTGGGGAGCGGCTGCAAATACAGATCATCATCAGCAGAGAGGTTTGACTGCACAGAGACCATCATAAATCAATCGCTTGCAGACTCATATCAAAACCCTATCAGTGAGTGGCAAGTGACAATAAGCTGCATCTGGTGGCAGGCTTTATAGTGGCAAGTGAGTTGATGTACTTCAACTGTACAGCTGCATCTGGTGGCAGGCTTTAAGTCAGAATCTGACACTTATTTTAGTCCGTGCGTGGCCCGCCCATTATTTGATTTACCACTTCTGTCCACGCCTCTTTCCTGCACTGCACACTTGTCTCAGTCACAGTTTTGGTAAGCCCACAAGCTAACCCTAGCCAAAATGAATCAAAAACAAACGTCGCTGGAGAGCTTCTTTGCAAAGGGGGAAAGACCAATGATGAGACAGCAGAAGACTCTAAGACTGCCAACCAAAAGAAAGCTGTATTTAAAAGAAAATACCAAGAGTCCTACTTAAATTGCAGGTTATTGCAACAGGTGATTCACATTCTCCAAGGCTGCTTTATATAATATGTGGCCTAAAGCTAAGAAGCCCTTTACTATGGGTGAAGAGTTGATCCTGCCTGCTGCTAGGGACATTTGTTGTGAAATTTTAAGAGAGGCTGCAGTTCAAAAGGTGGCACGTGTTCCTCTTTCGGCTAAAACCATAACTAGACGACTTGATGAAATAGCAGAGGATACTGAGGCACAATTGTTAGAGAGGATTAACGAGTCACCGTGGTACGCAATCCGGGTTGACGAGTCTACCGATGTTGACAACAAGGCCACAATGCTTGTTTCTGTGCGATATATTTTTCAGGAGGATGTGCACGCGGATGTGTTATGTGCACTTTTGTTGCCAGCCAACACCACAGCTGCAGAACTATTCAATTCTTTGAATGATTACATATCAGGAAAACTGAACTGGTCATTTTGTGTCAGTATATGCACGGA
>NC_041217.1:21730626-21767066 GCF_002837175.3 Physeter macrocephalus
ACTGGGTCATCCATAGAGAAATGCTGGCTAGCCGAAAAATGTCACCTGAACTTAACAACGTTTTGCAGGATGTGACTAAAATTATCATCCACGTTAAAGTATACGCCCCTAACTCACGTCTGTTCGCACAGCTCTGTGAGGAGATGGACGCAGAGCCCTCACGTCTTCTCTTATACACAGAAGTGAGATGGCTTTCTAAAGGTAGATCACTGGCCAGAGTTTCTGAGTTACGAGAGACACTGTAGAGATTTCTTTTAGAAAAACAGTCACCACTGGCAGCACAATTCAGTGACACAGAATGGATCGCAAAACTTGCTTACTTGTGTGACATATTCAACCTGCTCAAGGAACTCAATCTGTCACTTCAGGGGAGAACAACTGTGTTCAAGTCGGCAGATAAAGTGGCTGCATTCGAAGCCGAACTGGAATTATGGGGGTGATGAGTGAACACTGGGATTTTTGACATGTTTCAATCATTAGCAGAGATTTTGAAAGAGACTGAGCCAGGGCCTTCTTTCTCCCAGCTGGTGCATGGTCACCTATCTCAGCTTTCAGAAGAGTTTGAGCATTACTTTCCAACCACAAAAGACCCCCGAACTGGGAAGGAATGGATCCGCGACCCATTTGTGAATAAGCCAGGTGAATCGACTCTGTCCGTGCTAGAAGAGGATCAACTGCTTGTGATCGCCAATGACGGTGGCCTTAAAAATTATGTTTGAGACAACTTCAAATCTCCGTACGTTCTGGATTAAAGTCAAGGCGGAACATCCTGAGATTGATACAAAAGCACTGGAAAGCCTGCTTCCATTTCCAACATCCTATCTTTGTGAAGCAGGGTTTTCTGCAGTGACAGCAACCAAAACGAGATTACGGAGTAGATTGAACATAAGCAACACATTTTGAGTATCACTGTCTCCCATCACCCCCAGATGGGACCATCTAGTTGCAGGAAAACAAGCTCAGGGCTCCCACTGATTCTGCATTATGGTGAGTTGTATAATCATTTCATCATATATTACAATGTAATAATAATAGAAATAAAGTGCACAATAAATGTAATGCACTTGAATCACCCCGAAATCATCCCTGCCCACCCTCCTCCCGCCACACCCCGCCAGTCCGTAGAAACATTGTTTTTCACAAAACTTGTCCCTGGTGCCCAAAATTTTGGGGACCGCTGGTTTAAGGTACCCAGTCTGTTTTGTTTTCTTATGGCAGCCTAAGAAGACTGATCCACCGGTCTAGGAATAAAACGGTTCCCAGTCATGAAGCATAATTACTCCAAATCCATCCCCACCTCAAATTGTCCTCCAATTCCCCAGAATCTCTTGGGAGTCTGAACAGATGTCTGCCCCTGCTCTTGAGCTGACGGCCATCTGCCCTCCTCCCTGTGGTGATGTTTAACATTGTGGCCAACCTTGAAGCCCCGTGGACTGGGGGGACTGGCCAGGGGGCTGCTGCCACCCCGCTGCTCACCAGTTCTCACCAGGGGACACTGGTGCCAATGGGGAGGGCCCTGAGATCTCAGGACTGCTGGCCTTTGCTGCTGTCATGTTGATGGTGGGCAGGTGACTGCCAAGGCACTGGTGACAGCTCTGTGCACACTGGTGCTTTCACACTTAGATACCCAGTATTTAGGGGACCTGGCCTAGACCCCAGTGTGATTCAGTAGGGCCAGGACAGAGCCCAGTGAGTGTCAGATTCTGTGCTAATGACAGATCCAACCCTCTCCTCCAATCTTGGGTCATCGATATTCTTTATCGAACAACTTACAGAAATATGCAATTTTGTTTTATGAGTTTTTATACAAATGGGATAATACCGTTATTACTATTATTTTGCTATTGGCTTTTCATTGCCTCACACTATATTTCTTTTTTTTTTTTCCTTTATTTTTCGGTTTTTTTGGCCGCATCACACGGCATGTGGGATCTTAGTTCCCTGACCAAGGATTGAACCTGCACGCCCTGCAGTGGAAGCGCAGAGTCTTAACCACTGGACCACCAGGGAATTCCCTGCCTAACACTGTATTCGAGAGATCTTTATTCTATTAAAATGGAAAACTACTAAGGATAGTATGAATGGACCATGATTTAACCATTCCCTTTTTAGTAGTCCTGGTTTCCAGTTTTTCTAGTTTCTCTTGTTGCAAACAATGTTTCAGGAAACACCCTTGTGCATGTGGGTTCATGTGTTATTATTTCTTAAAGATTTCACATCTTCAAGTGAAATTTCTGCATCTAAGGTAGTGCTGGCCAATAGAACTTTCTGCAGTGATGAAACTGTTCTATTCCACACTATCCAAGATGGTAGACACTTGCCAGCATCTAACTTTTGAGCGCTTGACATGTAGCTACTGCAACTGAGGAAGTGAAATTGTAATTGTGTTTAATTTTAATTAATTAACATTTAAACTTAAACAAGCACACGTAGCTGGTGACTATTATATATTGGATAGTGCAGGTCTAAGACAACACATATTTAAAATTTTAATAAATCCAGCTAAAATGTACTTCAAGAGGTCTGTATGAGCGTGCATTCTCACAGACAGTGCCCATTTTCCCACATCCTCGCCAACACATTAATTTTTGCCAACTGATGAGTAATAGCATCTAATTGTGAGATTAAATTTGTTTTGTGTTGTGCATATTTTTGTGTATTAATTAGCCATTTTTATTGCCTCTTCCGTGACTTGCCTATTCATATCCTTTGTTTTTATGCCACTGGATTGGCTTTCTCTTGTTATTGCTCGGAGCACTTCCTGTCTTCTGGGTATTCATACAATCCTTTTATACATGCAGCAGATATTTTCCATCTATAGTAGGAGCAGGCCTGCCCCTCACGGCCCACTGCCTCAAAGAGGCCGTGCAATGGAGATTCTGGATTTGGAAGCAAACCAGTGAGCCTGCCCTCAGCATGAGACTAGCGTGGGTGTCGATGTGGCCTATTTGCCAGAATGCTGGATGGCCTGTCCTCTCGTTCTCCCAGAGCTTTGCAGTCCAGCCTGAGCTCTGAGTGACTCAGTCCGCTGAGCGGCAAGTGGAGCCCTGCTCCAAATGGATAAATGAGGATGAACGCTGTGACAATGGGTGCCATCCACAGTGGTGTGGGTTGTCCTGCTGCATGCTGACTGTACAGGCCTAGCACCCTCGAGCAAGGGGAGGTGGGTGGTGCCTCTCGGCCCAAAGCCCGGGAGACTCCTGCACGGGTGGGGGTGGATTAGACGGCCTCAGAGGACCTTTCTAATTCCAACACCGAGTCACACCCTTCCTTGCTTTGTCCCAGCAGAGTGCTGGGCTAACTGGTGGACTGGGACTTGTGTCTAGATATCAGCTGTGTGACCTTGGGAGGGTCTCTGAGTCTGATTTCCCTCATCTGTAACATGAGGATACAATTCCATGCCTGATCTGAATGTGTAGGGCTGTTGTGCAGTGTGTGTGAAATACCGGAAAGGCAACCCTAGAGCCCTGTCACGAGCTGTAAGAGTGTCTGTCCCTGGGCCTGGTCCACGTGCCGGGAGTCTGGCTGGGTTTCCGTGTAGAATTAAAGCAAGCTGGAGGCTTACCTTGCACGTGAGCCATTCTCTTCTTATTTTCACAAGGGGTTCCCGAGAACTAAAGGGCCCCTCTTTCTGAGCTCCTCAGCTGCTTAGCAGAGACGGTTGACCCCCTTTCACAAGGCTGGGGCCGACTGCAGTGTGCAGCCTGGAGCATCTCTACCCCTCCTGCTTCCCAGGTGTGTAGGCTTCTTCTGTGAAGGTAAAGGGCAATTTCCTGGCTTCCAAGATGATCATGAGGGACCCACAGCAGGGAGTTCTGGCGGGGTCTAGAGACAAGATGAGCCTTGTCATCTTGCTGACGAATGCTGTGTCTGGATATTGCTCAGAGCAGGGGAATGTCTGTATTCTTATTTCCTCTGACTCTCCCCGAAACACTCATAGTCCTTTAACTTCCCGTCACACCTCCCCAGATAGTCTGGTTCTCATCCTTTTGCCCAGAGTTGGATATAAGGTTCCTTTGTGGAGTCAGCCCTGCTTTCAGTGTGGAACGTATTTGGTTTGAAGCCAGGGTCTGCCACTTACCAGATGGAGGAGTTGGTTACCTTGCTCAACCTCTTTGACCCTCAGTTTTCTCATCTTTGAAATGGACATGTTGATTCTTATGGCCCAGGATTGTTCTGAGAAGTCAATGCGAGCCTTAACATAAACACCTAGCCAAGTGCCTGGCACTCGGAGAGTTGTTCAGCTTTTTCTTATTATTAATGTAATTATTAATGCATGACAAATGTTAATATTGACAGGTTGATACGGAGATGAATAAAACATGTTCTCTGCTGTTGAGAGGCTGAATCTGGTTGGAGAAGAAACACATGCATCTACAATTTGAATGTGAACAGGAGGGAAATAGAGAATCATGTTGGCTTTCCAGAGAGCAGGGCAGCTGTAGATGTAGAATAAAGCTCTGGCTTCTGTCATAATAGGCCCAGGTCCAGGGCTACCTCTGACCTGGGTAATAAAACAGTAGGACCGGGCTGCATGTCCATCCTGCCCCTCTTCCTGTGATGTACCCCAGAGCTCCTGGGGGTTCTCCTGCCCTCTCTCCCTCTCCTGACACTGCCTTCAGCTCGTCTCCAGAGCTGCCTTGTAGAATTTAGACCTTTACTCTGGATCTGGTTTCACCCCTTGGCTTGAACTCTTGAAACTGAAACTTGAACTGTAGCGGGTTCTCTAGCCCTTCACCCTTAGCTCCACGAGGCACCTCTAAAGGTCAGCTCCGCCCCACGCGAACCTCAGTTCATGCAGGAGCAGCAGGCCCTGCTCATCTGGGATGGGAGTTCAGATAGGAACGCCCACTCCTGGGGCACGATGCTGTGCTCTCGTGAGGTAGAATGAATCTTCTGGGTTTCCTTGATATCTCCTTGGAGGCCTATGAGATTGGGGACAGGGTGTGGATGGAAGAGTCCCTCAGCCTTGTCCTAGTCACACAAACATAGGTTGTTCAGTCCTGCTGCTATAAAATGTATCATTAAGAAAATAAGCATCAGTGGACATTTAGGTTGTTTCCATGTGTTGGCTATCGTGACTAATACTGCTATGAATGTAAGGGTGCATGTATCTTTTTGAATTATAGCTTTGTCCGGATATATGCCCAGGATGTCTGTCAACAAATGAGTGGATAAAGAAGATATGGTACATGTACACAATGGACTACTACTCAGCCATAAAAAAGGAGGCAATAATGCCATTTGCAGCAACATGGCTGCAACTAGAGATTATGATACTAAGTGAAGTAAGTCAGAAAGAGAAAGACAAATACCATATGATATCACTTATATGTGGAATCTAAAATATGACACAAATGAACCTATCTATGAAACAGAAACAGAATCACAGACATAGAAAGCAGACTTGTGGTTGCCAAGGGGGAGGGAGGGAAGGGGAGGGATGGACTGGGAGTTTGGGATTAGTAGATGCAAACTATTACTTACAGGATGAATAAACAACAAGGTCCTACTATATAGCACAGGGAACTATATTCAATATCCTGGGACAAACCCTCAAGACTGTTGGGATTAGCAGATGCAAACTATTATACAGAGAATGGATAAACAGGTCCTACTATATAGCACAGGGAACTATATTCAACCATAATGGAAGAGAATATGGAAAAGAATGTATATATGTGTATAACTGAGTCAATTTGCTGTACAGCAGAAATTAACACAACATTATAAATCAACTACACTTCAATTAAAAAATAAATTTCAATTAATAAATTTTCAATTAAAAAATAAATTTAAAAAATAAGAGAAAAAAAGAAAGAAAATAAGCAGTGCCTACAAGTGGCCGAATGGTGCTAAGATCTAGCCCTGCCCCCTCTTCTGGCATCATTTATTCAATACTTCGTACTGGAGGAGAATCTGTGATGCAGACATGAGTCTGAGCTGGACTAAGTGAGGGAGATGGCATTCCAAGGTGGTGGAGAAGGGGACAATACTCAATGTTAGAGGAAGCCCTGAAGATTTTGTATAAAAAATAGAATTTCCATAAATGATGATTTTGTGTGTGTGTGTGTGTGTGGTACGTGGGCCTCTCACTGTCGTGGCCTCTCCCGTTGCGGAGCACAGGCTCCGGACGCGCAGGCTCAGCGGCCATGGCTCATGCGCCCAGCCGCTCCGCGGCATGTGGGATCTTCCCGCACCGGGGCACGAACCCCTGTCCCCTGCATCGGCAGGCGGACTCTCAACCACTGCGCCACCAGGGAAGCCCATATAAATGATGATATTTAAAAATCATTTACTCCTAGAGATTATGGCTAAGATCCAAGCATTGGCTAAAATCAACGTCAGTCGATTAATGAACAGACTTGCAGGAACGAAGAGAAAATTACGACACCGTTATCACCATATTAGCATCACCGAATTTTAGCACATTGAGTGGAGGGAACCAGCTTGAAGCTCGGCCAACACAGAGACTCTCTGTACATCCTCCCTCAGATTTAACTTGTTTCGGCTCAGGCTGTGGCTGAAATTTTATTTTTTAGAACAAGTTAATTATTGTAAAACTCTCCTTCTATTGAGTTAATAGAGAATTAGAAGTAATTGAGTTAAAAACACTTTTGAGCACAAAACCAGTGTGACTGATTAACTTAATTGCCTGTGCTCACAGTTTTCAAGTCATTGAAAGCACGCTCTCCTTTTAATTAACCTTCTGGGTTTTTTAAGCTCTAAATCAGGCATTTATCAGCTCTTTGCTCAGGAACAGACACATATGGAGGCCCTGCAGGGCAGAAGCCAGACGATCCCCAAGCAGGTCCAATCCATCAGAGCGTGAGTGCCCTGGGGTCTGTCTGCACATTAATGAGGATGCCCCATGGTGATCTGTGTGTGCTCTGTATTCCCACACAGTCAGGAGATGACTGGGATCAGTTTGTGGAGGTACAAAGTGACAAGACGGGACGAACTCAGGAAAGCCCACAGGGGCTTCCTCTTCATGAATTCGATAATCCCTCTGTCTGGCTCTCAGCCCCATATGCCCAGAAACTTTGCTGTCAGCACACCAAGAATGGCTCTGTCTCTTGAGTCAAACTTGCATTAACCAAACTCACAGAGGCTGATCTATAGACCAGAATGAAATCCTTAACCATTTAAGGGTTTGCTGAGTTCTCTCTCTATAGCTAGGCTGCTTGGAAAGCTAAGGGACAATTAGAAGATAGTCTTTAAGCTTGGCAGGTCCCCAAGAAGGCAGGGCCATTTGATTTATCCTTCATCTCTAGCACCTAGCACATAGTAGGTGCTCAATAAATATTTGTTAAATCAATGAATAAGTCCCAAAAGGGTAATTCAGATTTGAACAGCTAAGCAGGGGAGGATCATGGTGGTCTGAGAGTGATTAGGAACGATTGTGTTGAGAAGGTGGGTGAAGGATGGACAAAAGCTGGGTAGGAAAAGAGGAAGAGGGGCATTCTTAGCATGGGAACTTGTAAGGTGACTGGTGGTGAGAGGTCTCAAGATGTTACCAAAAAATCAGTCTGGACAGACTGGGACCAGATGTGTGGGTTGGCAAGTCTCCTAAGTGGTCCTACGTGTAGCCCTAAGAAAGACAGTAAAATTGTGAGGAGTTGGTGGTTAAGTTCCAGAAGTCTGGTTATCCCAATCCTATTTATAACACCAGTGTCATTGGTCTGAAATGAGATGGTGTGGCTGAGGGGGGGAGGGTGTCACTCAGTACCAAGTGACAAACACTGAACCAGCAGATACTCAGTGAGAGCCAGGCCGTGTGCAGGGTACAGAGGGGAAAGTGTCCGCTCTCAGGGACCCCACAATTCACGAGTTACTGGTCTACCTGCATTGAGGAGTAGTCTCCCAAAACCAGATTGTGTGGTGCTCAAAAGATCAGAAACCAGGACTTCTAGGCTTGCCAACCGGGGCTGCCCAGACTTCATTCGCCAGAAGTCCATTTTTCACAACAGTTTGCGACTGGAGCTTCCTGTCTGGCAAATGACAATTTCAAGGATGAGCTTTCCTGATCATTAACAGATTTTTTTTTTTTATCAAGTAGCTGGGTGCTCTGAAACTGAGCCTCAATCCTTCTGGGCCCATGCAAGCAGAGGCAAAGGATTGCTCTAAAAGTATCAAAATTGTCTTTATTTGGCTCTAAAAGGAGAAGCAGGCTGCACCTCTGCGCTGATTTGTCCCTCACTCTGGGAGGATGACCTCGGTGAGTCCTCTTGTCACACCAGTGTACGCTGGGCTCCTATTCATTGTTCTCGGGACCAACACTGGAGAAATGAACAAAGACAAGACGTGCAGACTGGGTTGTTATGTTTCCATTTAGGAACATAAAGGCTATACAGGAGAGTTTTTTTTTTTTTACCATAAAGAAAATGGCCAAGTGGCAAGCTTTTGGGGGTCTCTGGAATAGAGGAGGGTAAACTACAGAAGGGACTCTAAGCTGAGGATAAGATTGTTAGGGTTGGGGTTATAATTCCCCAAAACAAGGGCATCCGCTAAGGGGCTCATTCACAAGCCTCCTTGCTCAGTATCATAAGCTCAGAAACGGACATGGTGCTCGCCTCTGGACAATACAGTTTTGCTGCTGAAAATCACCAAGTTTTAGACTTTCCCCACATTGGGGGCCTTCTGCAAAGTTGAAGGCGGCCCAGGTCCTCCCCACCAGGCTTTGGCCCCTGCTTCTCCCAGCTACCCCCCTCCACAACTGCAGGCCAGCGCGGGGAGCTGGCTTTCCCGCATCTGCCTGGGACTGCACGGGATATCGGGCATCTGTCATCCTGAGGACGCAGAGGACGGGGCATTGTGGGGAGGGGAGGCAGGGACAAAGGAAAGTGCCAAGGCCCCGCCAATTCCTCCTAGGCTTGTAAAATTCCAGGGCCAAGTCCAAGCTCCCAAAATAGAAGCCGACGGAGAGCAAACTTCCTGGCTTCAGAGGGTCCCTGGTGTGTGGAACGAAGCTGTCGGTCTGCAGGGTCTGGGAGGGTATGTGGGTGGAGGCAGGTGGAGAGGAGCCTGAGTGACCAGGGGTGACCACGACCCTGGGGGAAGGACACCGCCTGGAGCGGTGACCTCAGCCACAGGAGCGGCAAGTTCTGTGCACCCCATCTCGGTGGCCACTTCTTTCTTTAGAAAGAGGTAGTTTGCTTTTTGTGGTCTTGGGAAGACAGCAGATGACAAAGCGGTCATAGGCTGTGCGTGGCCCGGTGACACGTCTTTGGCTCGGGGGCAGTGTATCTGGGGACACAGGCGGGGTGTGGTTGCTCCGTGTCCACTGGCAGCTGGCAAATGGGAAGCGTGTACCTTGGTTACTGCCTCTGTTCTAAAGGCCACGGCTTATTTATTCAACTGTCGTTAAAAGGGTCTGAGTTCATCAGCAGTGTGTTAAAAATCTATAGCTCAACAATTAGCCTTTAATGTATATTTTTTTGCTCACAATGTGTTAGGTTTAGGGAACACTATTTTTGATGTCTTCATGGTCTCTCACGAAGACATCAGACACAGTTAAATAAGAACAAGCATCAGATTAAAAAATCCAGACAGCCCTGCAGAACCAACTTGCTTACTGTGATCAGACGGGAGACGACATTAACTTGAATCAATTGGGCATCACCCAGCTCTCCAGATGTGCGCTCGGATTTTGCAAATCGCTTGTGTGAGCAGGGAGCACACGCTTCTTCCTAAGGTGCCTCGGTTTCCTTCTTTGTTAGTTCTTCCCCTAAACATGGCCGGAGCTGAAACATCCTAAAATAAACAAAGCAATGAAAGAAACAAAATCTCCACGCGCAATCCTCACGCCCAGAAAGTGTCTTCAAGTATTTAATCAGAAATCCCTCTAGGACTCCATTCATCTAAATGCTATCGAAAAGTCCACTCTCAGTAGCTAAGGAATAGCCCAGAGGTGGTTCCCCGAGGCGGTGTTGGATTCCAAGGAACCATTGCCATTGTTTTCCTGGTTCCCTTTCTGCGTACAGACACGCGGGGTCAGCTGTCAACAAATGCGTCTGGGGTTGAATTGCACTGAGCACACATGGTGGGACTGCGTGTGGACAGTCACTGCACCGGGCAGAGCCTAGCTTATTAGCACCCACTAAGGGGATGAGGGTTTCACTGGGTGGAGCCAATCAGCTCCCAAGGAGAGCTGGATCAGGCCTACGACGTATGGCTCCATGGGAGAAGGCTTCTCCCACTGGAAACCAAGTTCCTTTGCCCCTTTTTCATCCAACCATTCTCCTCTCAAGATTAAATAAAGCTTGCGCCGTTAGCCTATGCATTTCTTCCAGTTGGCTCAAGGTTGCTCATAAACGTTCAAGGGTATGGGCAATACACGCCATGCACACAGAGAAACTGGGTATTTTCTCCAGCTCAGAGCTCAGAGAAGCTGAGCAGCCAGGCATGTTCACCAGCTGGCACGGTCTGGGCTGGGATTTGAACCTGGGCTGAGAGGAAGCCCACACCCCTTCGCTACCCCTCCTCGGTCCTGAAGGGTCCCTCTGGCATCCAGGGGTGTCCCTAAGGGATCCCCTTCCTGGTCAAGTCTTCCAAACGCCACAGCTCATCATCCGACCACAGCAGCCCATGGCAGAGCTGTGCCCCACAGGGCTTGGCCGGTCCTACCCAAACAGAGCCATTTTCGTCAACGAGTGATGTTAACATATCAGGGGGTTATGTAATTATTATTGTTACTTCGGTCTTGACTTCCCCTGGCCAGACATGATGTCTAAACAGGAAAGACCAGCCTTCCTGTTTGGAGATCAGTGACTTCCAGAAGCAGTTGGCCTGTGGAGTTCCTCTCGTCCCTCCTCCTCCCCTGCACGTGGTTTCCAAAGATTCCTTTTAGGTCTTGCAGATGAGTGGGAAATGCCAATAATAGCCCCCGTGAAAGGAAGGGAAGCCACAGTAGGCCAAGTGAGTGGACACCATCGTGGCCCAAGAGATGGGCTCTGTTCCAGAAACCTCTCCCTTCCATTCTGCATCCACAGGGAGCAGTGGTGGGCAGCCTGACCCCGGGCACACGGCACAACCAGAGGGTGGGTGGGGACAAGTGTCCTGGCACCCCTTTGACCTTCCATGGGCACCTGTGCCTCATGCAGTGTCTGCTGGTCATAATCAGGGACAGTGGGGCTGGGTGTAGACGAGACATCTGGCCTGAAGTCCATCTTCTGGGTTCCAGGGAAGGTCAAGGTCCTTCCCCATTATCTCCACTCCACTAAAGTCTAATTTATTTATTTAACTTCTCACTTACTGAGCAACTATTATATGAAAGACATTGCCTGCAGAAGGGTCTCTGAGAGACCGAAATGGATATAGGAGCCTTTGTCCTGAGAAGGCCATAGACTCATTGTGGAGACGACCACACAGACACACAGCTAAGCTGGACTCAAAGGCCGGGGTGCAGGGACAAAGAGAAGTGGGGCCACCAAATCTTGGGGCCCGAGGTGGTGCCAGGCAACCAGCCCAGCCCAGAGGGTCACCTCACATCCCCAAGAGGCAGGGTCTAGCTCTGGCTCATGGGGACCCTTTCTCTGGGGCTGAGGGGAAGGGGTCCGGGCAGATTCTTCTCTTTCCCTGGAGCACCCTCGGGCCACCCACTCTTCCCTTCCAGGCCTTCCCAGCCTCCCTGGCTCCGCATGGGGGTAGGTGCTGTGAGCAGGGCAGGGAGGGAGGAAAAGAGAGTCACTTTCCTCTCGAATCCTGGAGATCCTGAGACCGGTCTCAGAGAGATGAGGTAATGTCTGTAACTGCTCCGCGGAGGAGATGGAACGCGCGGAGCCACGCACCCTTCAGACTCTCCCTCCCACCCTCCCGTGCTCGTCTCTCCCTCTGGCAGCCCCCCAAATGCTGATCCTGCAGTGAAGCTGTGAGAGACAGAGAGGGAACAGGATCAACCTGGGCCTCCATCCATCAAACCCATGACCGTGTCTGGACATGTCCCTGCTCTGGCTGCCAGCACTGCCTCTCCATCAGGGCCTGGGCCATGTGCAGCCGGGGAGGGGGGGCCCAGGAGGGAAGGAGGGAGGCCTCAGACGGGCACGGGCCCAGCACGCTGCAGGCAGAAAGGTTACAGAGCCGCCGCAGAGGAGGGCAGAGGCCTGAGAAGAACGGCGAGGGCTGCAGGGCTGGGCTGAACTTGTACGTGGACATGACAGCAGGCGGGCCAGAGAGAGGGGAGTGGAAGCTTCTGCCCCACGGGGCTCTCATCACTGAGCAGACTCGTCAGAGCTGCTTTACTGCAGGGTGGCTGGAGTTCCCCGAGAGACGGAAACCGGCAGGCCTTCTAAAGGTTGGGCCTAGAACTAGCGTGGTCACTTCGGCTGCCTTCTGTCGGTCAAGGCAGGCTACAGAACCAGCCCGGGGCAGGGGGCAGGGAGCGAGCCTCCGCCTCTTGACAGCGGACAGCACGTGTAGACGGGTAGGGAGGAGGCTGCCGGAAGCCCTCTTTGGAGACCATCCACACCCGGCATGAGGGTCACCAGGTCTCAGAAACGTCAGTGCCTCTACCCTTCCACACGGGAGGGCTCAGCCCCGAGAGCCACGAACCTCTCCTCTGAGGCTGCCAGCTTTTGGATCCTTTCAACCCCCAGAATCTGAGATCCGTAAAGGTCTACGCTCCACCCCAGCCGCTGGCTCTGGATGATTCCCAGGAATGAGTGTGGCCAGTGGCCTTGGTCCAGCGGCTGTGGTCCCTCTCGCTCCTTCACACCGTCCCCCCCGCCCCCCTTGCAGACAGTGATCAGTGACCAAGTTCCGGGGCATCCTGCCTCGTGGGAAGAGAAGAGCCCTCTGCAGGGCTTCAGAGGTGGAATTTGGACCAGTGGGTCAAAATTCTGGAAAGCAGATTTTGCATCAATAGAAGAATGAAGAATGAACTCTCAACAACAGACCAGGCTGATTTAGAAAAGGGGGAGCCTTCTGTTCCTAGAAGTATTCAAGCAGAAGCTGGATCACCCCTGCCAGAAGGACTAGAGCAAATCCCTAAAGGAGGCTCAGCTCTCAAGATTCCTCACACCCTGAATCACCCTTCGTGCTAACTGTCTGGAACTTGCTGGGCGACGGTTATCATCTTGCAAGTCCTGGCAATTCTCATTTTGGGGGACAACACCCTGTCACTGTTGAGAAACAGGGGCTGGCAGGTTGAACCCTACCTTCCCAGGCACCAAGTTAATGACCAACTTGTCAGGTGGGTCTAAGTGGCTTTGAGTGTTTCTACTTCAAGATGCCTGGATGGAACTTGGGCTTCAAGGAATGACTTTGTGCAGAGCCTTGGCCCCTCTCTCTGCTTGGCCTTTGGGCTGAGATGGAGCTGGAGGGGACTCGCAGCTCCCTTCCCTACGAGGTGCCCGGCGCCTGTTGCTTCTCACGTCTGTATTGACCACTGTCCTGGCCCTGAGCACTGTCCTTAGGCCTCCAAGATCCGAAGGGAGCCCAGTCCTGGGGGGTGAGGGCCTCCACAGGTGCGTTTTCTCTCTGGCTCACACACCACCTTGGCTGTTGTGGGCAGCGGACGGGCCTGGAGGGAAGGCGGCCTGACCCTGACCCTCACACGGTGCTGGCCCGGCCGATCCTCTGGGGTCTCTGGCCTTAGGGGTTGCAGTGGTCTCACTGGCCTCTGCTCTTGGCTTAATGCCAAGCGGTGTCCTGCCCTTGAGCTCTGGGAGGGAAGGAACGCTGTTCCTGGGTCGCACAGGCCCTTCTTCTGCAAGAAAAGGGAAGAAAATCCTCCCTCATTAGTAGCCAAGGGTTAGGGCCGAAGAGGTTACCTAAAATGTAAAAGATGTGATTTGGGGTCTATCAGCTTTAATCCCCTCCTTTCCATTACCTCATTGATGGTTCTTCCCTTTCAATAGCCTAGAACTCTTGAACAAAAATAGCAAAGGTCCGAGGAAACGTGTAGTGATCAGATTTTCTAGAATATTCCCAAGTCCTTCTCTGCCTGCACTTGTGCCGCCCACTGCAAGGTCTGCAGGTGAATGCAACAGGGGGGTTGGCCAGCTCTTCCTGTGACCTGGCTTTTCACGTGGAAGGATGATCACTCAATTGTTTCCCAATCAGCGTGAATGTCACACAGGGGCCAATTCTGGGATCACCCTTCAAAGCTGCTGCATGTGGTGTATGTGGTGAGTGTGTGCGTGTGTGTGTGGGGTGTGGGGTGTGTGTTCTGTGCATGGTGTATCGTGTGTACTTGGTGTATGGCACGTGTGTGCGTAGTGTGTACATGTGGTATGTATGTGTTTACATGGTGTGTGTGTGTGTGTGTGTGTGTTTATGTGGTGAGCGTGTGTGGTGCAGTGTGGGTCCCCCCCGGAGTGTGGAGAAGTTCCAGGAGGAATGTAGGTGGAGGAGGTAAGCTGACTTCCCAGCCAGAAGGCTCCAGCTGTGAAGCCTGGTGTTGGTGTTTTTGTCCGGTTTTGTTTATTTTTTGTGACCTTGAGACTCACAGAGGTCTTCCTCCCTGAAGCGAGTGTCTGTGGATGCTGCTGTCTGTGGCTCTGGTTTCTGGAGCAGAGGGGGGCGAAGGGGAAGGCAGTCCTCCTCGGCAGGAGGACGGATGGCAGGACGGTGGGCTCAGACCCTTGGGTGCTGGCCCGTGTGGATTCCAGCAGCCGGGCTCTCAGCACTTTGCCACTTCTGACGTCAGGTGGCAGGGACAGGCTCGATGCCTTTGAGTCAACGGCTTGAAAGGCTCTAGAAGGCATTGGAGCGTTAGAAGAAGGCCAGGCCTCGAGTTTAAGCTTTAGCCTCTTGGTTTCTTCTCTCCAAGGAGGGGCTCTGGGGGAGCCTTGGGCTGAGGACGACTCAGGGCTATGGTCCTGCAGCGCCACCTGGGGGCGACGAGGAGAACGGCCACCGGAGGATGAGCCAGAGGGACCCTCCGCGGTGGTGGCCGGGGGCTCCTCTCTCCGGCACTGACCCCAGAGGACACTCCCCAGTCTCCTGGGAGACCCTGGGGATTTGCTTCCTGCTTCCATCAGTAGACAGAAGAAAACTTGCCCCGAAAGCCCTGCCTTCTGTGGGATTGCCTTGCTGGGGAATCCCAGAGCGACCAGAAGACCCCACTTCCCACCCTTCCTGCCCCACTTTTTGTCAGAATACCTGTTCTATTAAGAGGTAACAATTATTTAAAGATCCTTAGAAGATTCAAACTGGGGAGACAGTGGAGTCCGCCAGGCCATTTTATAGATGAGGAAACTGAAGTTCAGAAAGGCTGTCTCCTGACTTCCAGCCCCGACCTCCTCCCATTCCCCGTCCTGCAGCGCGTGGTCCACCCGCCGTGCGGAGCGGGCCGTCGGACCCCAGCAGAGGGGCTCAGGGGACACACGGAACAGAACAGAGAGGACCTATGACGATCTGGAGGGAGGGAGGCTGACCAGAGAATAAGGCCAAGGTGAGCATGGAGCTGAGTGTCTGAGAACGGGAGCTGCGGTCACGAGGTGGACAGAGTGAGCCTGGGGGCGGCACAGAGGCAGCACACTTACCGTGAAGATATCCAGAGTGAACCCCGGGTTCGAGAGAGCTGCGGCTCTGGAGAACCTGGACGCAGCTGCATGCAACCTCTGTGGAACAAAGAGGGAATGAATATTGCAATACATTTCACATCTGAGCTCCACAGCCCAGCCCCCTTCTCCTTTGGCCTGGCCTGGCCGCCTTGTTCTCTGACGCTTGTCATCACCAACCCTCCCCCAGGGCCAGGCCACTGGCCTTCCTGGATGCTCTGTCCCCAGGCATTGGCTTTTGCTGGGTCTCCTTGCTGGGATGCCTGCCTTGCTCCTCTCCTCTGCAGCAGGATGAGCTGAAGCCCCACTCAGCCAGGGGCTCCTGCAGAGGTGGATTAATTCGCCAGGGTTGTTGTAACAAAGTATGGCAGGTGGCGTGGGTGGGGAGGGGCTTAAACAACAGGAATGTATCATCTCAGGGTTCTGGAGGCTGGAAGGCCACGATCAAGGTGTCAGCAGGGTTGCTTCCTTCTGAGAGCTGGCGGGGAGCATCTGTTGCAGGCCTCTCTCCTTGGCTTGCAGATGCCCTAGTCTCCCTGTGTCTCTCCACATGGCGTTCTTCCCATATTCCTGCCTGTTTCCAAATTTCCCCTTTTTATAAGGACATCAGTCATATTAGATTAGGACCCACCCTAATGACCTTGTTTTAACTTGACTGCCTTTCTAAAGACCCTCTCTCCAAATAAGGTCACATTCTGAGGAACTGGGCCTGAGGACTTCAACATATGAATTTTGCAGGGGACACAGTCCAGCCCGTAACAGTATATAGTTCTGGTCAGACAGTCACTGGGCTCTTCCTCCTGCTAAATCATCTGACAGCTGAAGGGAATGGGTTTCTGAATGGAAATTCTGAGACAGAAGATGGCTTGGAAGCTCGGAGAGCAGGGAGAAGGAGATTTGGGGGGAGGTAAAGGATGGATGAGGCAGCTCCAGTAGCAACAGAAACCCTGACAAAGATCAGAGCCCTGTGGAAAGAAACAGTCTGGGGGAAGGTTTTGCTCTTTGAGTGTGAGATACATTTCTCTTCCACCTCCTTTGGAAAACTTTAGCAAGTGTTACCTTATTTATCCCTAGATTGGAGTTAGATTTGTGTTGGGGATGCAATGTGAGGACACCCAGATTGGCTCAAGGGCGAGGGCAAGCACTGCTGAGCAGCCCAGGGAGAGCCCCAATAAATCTAGATCCTACTTATCCTCGGACCAGCTCACGGCCCTCTTCCCTGCACAGCTGAGCTGCCTTTGTTGCAGCAAAAACACCCACATTACAGCAGACGGATCATCCACACCGTTTCCACCACGATCAACCCACTAGCTGTTAGCCTTGCTTCCTGGCTGCTGCTTGTGCACACGTCCAGATGCAAACACGAGTCAGTTCTGTTTCTCCCTCACCCCACCCCAGGGTGCTTAATATATGCCCTGCACACAGCAGGTGCTCAAAGCATGCTTCTATAAACTGTAGACCTCTGGAAGGCCGACCAACCTCATGCTCCTTTATACCAGCATTACTGCAGCGCCGGGTGCGTGCACACCCCCCGGCTCCCCAGATGCAGGCCCAGTGCCTAGAATGTTGGTGGGAAGGGTGACCCTCACTTTGTACCCCTTCAGTTTGGGAGCGGCTCCCCGCAAGGTCTTCTTCAGATTTCTCCCTTCTCACCAATGTTGGCAGGGTTTGGAAGTTACTAGAAGAGCCCTGTGTTTAAGAGGGTTTGTGGCTGCCGCTCCCTTTGATCTCAGGCCCGCCCTCAGGCAAAGGAGCCAGGGAAGTGCTTGGCACCCAGGCAGATCTAAACCAGGCTTGGAGGGGCCGTTTGCTTCAGGCGCCAAAGCGATGGAATTTGCCTGATAGTCTCCCAGAATCTCTTCCCACTTAATAAATTCTGTTGGAAAGGAATGATAATGGTTTCAGGGACAACGTGTTTGAGATGGATTGGAACAGTCAGGAGAACAACGGGTTCAAGGCTGCCAGACCCGCTGACACAGGCTTTGCTTCAGGCCACGCGGGAGAACATATGGGCTGTCTAGACTCTGGGCAGGTACAAATCTGGAGCTGGAGCGGGGCCACGTTGGAGCGGAGGGATGTGCAAGGACAGCTGAGCCAGAGGACAGCACGAGGGCAGGAAGGCGCTGGGGGAAGGGTGGGGGGCCCTCTTTGATGCTGTTCCAGCAAATCAAGTCTTTTTAAAAAATATATTTAATTTTTTTATTTGGCCGCGCCGGGTCTTAGTTGCGGCGTGCGGGATATTTAGTTGAGGCATGCGAACTCTTAGTTGCGGCATGGGCATGAGGGATCTAGTTTCCTGACCAGTGATCGAACCCTGACTCCCTGCATGGGGGGTGCAGAGTCATAGCCACTGGACCACCAGGGAAGTCCCTGCAAATCAAGTCTTGAGAGCCCCTGATTGCCGGTCAGTGGTGCTGCCAGTGGGCCAATCACGGGCCAGTGACAGTGATTGACGCCTCTGCTGCTTGGGAGACTTGGCACTGTTGAGGGCTCTGGGCTTCCCCTATTCAAACCAGGAGGCAGAGAGCCCTGCTATGGGCTTGCTGGGAGAGGGAGACTGCTCTCAGCACATTCCCATCATTGGGAAGGTATAAATACCCATGCAGTGTGTTTTATACATTGTTTTCATGTAACGTGGAGCGATAATAAAAATAAACTAACATTTTGATAGTACTTTTCTGCTTACAAATTCTTTTGTGTACTTGTTCGTTGAGCCCTAACTCTAGGAGAGGGAGCTGCCCCAGGAACCATCGGGAAACATATAGGAGCCAAGGAGTATATTTTAGAGAAAGCAGGCACCATCATCATCATTGTCATTTCCATTTCACAGATGAGAACACTGAGGCTCAAAGAATCTGGGGCTCCCTGAAGAGCAAGAAGTAAATAGCAGAGGCAGAACGTGTAGCTCTGGGGCTTCTGCTCCTGTTACTCCTACATTCAGCTGTTTATTGAACACGTACTATGTACCAGGCCTCACAACAGCCCTGCAAAGAAAAAACTGAGCCTTGGAGAGTCCAAGTCATTATTAGAGCTGGGCTTTGAACCTCGGTCCTCTGATCCCAAGCCCCACGTTCCATGTGCTTCCCGGCCTTTCCTCTCCTCGGGGTGTAGCTCATTCCAACCCTACACATAAGGGGAGAGAGGAAGCTCCTCCAGCCCCAGGTTGGGTAGGACTAGGGCATCCCTTACAGACTGACCCGGTCAAGTCTGACTTTTCCTTGTTAGTGTGTTGTCCTCACAGTTTGTCCTTGGATGTAGCCGAGCCATTTTTTAATAGGAGATCCACTGTGTTTGAATTTTTAGGCACACTTTTGGGGGAATCAAATCTACTGGCCTCCTTACTCTTTTCCTGAGCTCAGTAGTCAGCCTCCCAGTGCCTGGGGTTTACTGTTTGTGCCTTCAAACGCAGGTTTCAAATATCCACATCGGTCCAGAAAAACTCTTGCCATCGTCTCCAGAGTCAGCTAAGGTGTCTGCAGGAGCTTAGGTCTTTGAAGACGGGTTTTGGAGTTTGTCACTTTCCCATGGTGCTGGGTGATAAACGTTGCTTTGCTTTCTGCTTTTTCTTCTTTTTTTCAGGCTTGTTCTTAATGAAAAGAAATGGCAGTTGGCAACGTCCCTGAAGCTTTTTAGTGGGGCTCCTGTAATGAGGTTTGCTGAAATTCTGGGTAGGCAATGTTTCCTCTGTAGGCTCGGATGCAGGATTTAAAATTTTGTGATGTCTGTGGCCTTTTTCCTTTGAGCCAGCTGGGTTTGCCTCTTCAAAGATGTCATCCCCAGGCTCGCCAAGCTTGGAGTTTACTGCTCCACTGTGAGTGAGGTACGTGAGGGTAAAAATAGGTTAGTGCTTTTTCTTCCCTCTGTTTTAAAGAAGAAAGTGTGTGTGTGTGTGCGTGCGTGCGTGCGTGGTTTTTCTTCCCTCTGTTTTAAAGAAGAAAGTGTGTGTGTGTGTGTGTGTGCGTGCGTGCGTGCGTGGGTATTTTCCAACATCCCATCTGTCAAAAACAGTTGAAGAAATTTTAGCTCACTTTCTCCCCCAAAAGCTTCACTCCAGGACTGACTCAGATTGTGGAACACTTCAAGGAAAAAACTTTCCATGAAAGTTAGCTGCAATTAACGAAGAGGGAGCTGCGGAGCGGGGTGGGGGTGGGGGGGTGGGTGGGAAGAACTCCTCAGTGCTGGCTGTAATGTCAATTCTGCTGCTGTCTGACAAACACATATAAAACACGTAACAGATCCATGGCCTGTTCCCCTCCACATCCAGATTATTATGAGACGTGAACACTTCTTTCCATTACGAATTTGCATGGCTTCATTTTCCCAGCTGAAACTTTCAACAAGATGAAATTATACACACAGGCGCACATTATAGTCTTTGAAAATACTGATGAAGAACGTTTCCTAAAAATACATAAATCAAGGAGTCACTTTAGCCATGAATAAATTTGCTGTGTGCTAAAAGGGATGGGTTAGAAGCCTAAATGCAAAACTGCTTACATGCTTTTTACTGACACAGGGAAGGAGTCAGCTCTGTGAAGACTGAGTTTTATCCTATTTGTATCTGATTTCTGTTTCTTCCAAGTTCAAAAGTATCCTTCTGGCCTTATCTGTAAGTACAGCCATGGGTATTTGCATAGAGGTTTATTAGTTTGCCTGGTCCCTCCCCTCCTCCCCCCACCCCCTCATTTACTCCCCTCCAGGCCCCCCTCCGCCTACCTCCCCCCTGCCCATTTTCTTCCCCACCTCCAACCACCGGCGTCCTATTTCTCCTGGGTCCTCAGCGCTCCCCTCCCTACTGGGTCTTCTTTCCATGAGCACGTCAACACCCTCAAGGCTCTTCCATCTTAAAACTGAACAAAAACCTTCTCTTTGCCACATCTCCCTCCAAAACACCCTACATATTTTCTGCCCTTCACAGCCAAGTTGCTTGCTAGAGCGATCTACACTCTCTCACCCACTAGTCATTCCCCAAACAACTGCTGTGTGGTTTCCTGACACTGCTCTGAGTTCATCAGTGACCTCTACATAGCCACAGCCAGGCCTCCTCTTATGGGATTTTTAAAAAATTGAAGTATAGTTGATTTACAGTCTTTTAGGTGTACAGCAAAGCGATTCTCATATATATATATATATACATATATATGTATATATATATGAACTTTCTATATATCCTTTTTCAGATTCTTTCCATTATAAGTTATTATAAGATATTGACTATAGTTCCCTGTGCTATACAGTAGGTCCTTGTTGTTTATTTATTTTATTATGGGATTTTCATGTAGCATTTGACAATGACCATCCAACCATCCACCCACCTACCTACACATCCACTGAACTACCTAGCCAACCAGCCAGCCACCCAATCACCTATTCATCCATCCATCCACCCACTTACACATCCATTCATCCATCCATTCATCCTTCCATCCATCCACCCACCTACCTGCACATCCACTCATCCATGCATCCATCCAACCATCCACCTACCTACACATCCATGCATCCATGCATCCATTCATCCTTCCATCCACCTACCTACACATCCTTCCATCCACCTACCTACACATCCACCTACCTACACATCCATCCATCCATTCATCTTTCCATCCACCTACCTACACATCCATCCATCCATTCATCCTTCCATCCACCTACCTACACATCCATCCATCCATTCATCCTTCCATCCACCTACCTACACATCCATCCATCCACCACACAGTTGCCTGATGTGTCTCCGCTTTTAGAACCAGCCCCCTGGCTTCCATGCTACTGCTCTTCCCTAGTCTACTCCCACCTCTCCGGCTACCTCTCCTTAGTCCCCTCTCCCAGCATCTCTTCTTCTACTTGCCCCTTAAATATCAGTGCTATCCACGGCCCTGTCCTTGACCCTGGGGTTGCTCACTGTCCACACTCTTCCACTCTTTGCTTCAACTTCTCCTTTGGTACTGATGCTGCCCAAAGTTGTATCTGCACCTTAGGTCTCTTCCTTAAGCTCCAGAAACCCCCTGGAGCCCTCCAGTATCAGGTCCTCTGATTCTAAGTTATCTTATCCACAGCCCAATCTTCACTCTGTGATCAGAGAATGGCTCCAGAATCCTGGGGGTCATCTTGACTCCTCTTCTGCTTTGGTCAAGTTCAAATCCCTCCCTTCGGGGCAAATCCCATCCGCTTAATGGCTCCTTTGTGCCTTCAGAGAAGGAGGCCCAGCACTACCCGAGAGAGCGTCAGCTCAACCTCCAATCCACGAGCCTCAACCTGCCTGCTTCTCACTGACCCCAGCGGTAGCCCCTTGGTGTTGAAATAATAACGGTGAACATGTAGTGAGTGCCTACTGTGTACCAGGTGCTCACAGTACACTTGTACTGTGTACAAGTGTACCGTGAGATCAGAACTAGCATTATCCCCATTTTACAGATGGGAAAACTGAGGCCCAAAGTGGTTTCTGTTGGGCCCTTCACGTGGACGGTCTCTTAGGCAACCCAGCCTGTGTGGCTATCCCTCTTGCTTCTCTCCACAATCCCAGAGCGGCCGCCGACCTCCAGCTCAGGTCAAAGTTCTGGGGTCCCACTTGCTGGGACCTCATTTCCTCTGCCCTCATTCCTGAGTTCCTACAAATTTTTTTTTTAATTTAAATTTTTAAAAAGTCTATGAATTAAAATCCTATGTCCTCAGGTTGTATCTTTCCACGCCTTTTCCTCACTGCAGCAGGACTGTTTCTTCAAAATACTAATCTAGTCATGTCCCTTCTTATTTAAAACCCTTCAGTGACATGACTTTGTTCTCAGGACAAAGTCTGAACTCTGGGCTGGGAGTGGGTCATGGCAGTTTCTTTTTATATTTATATAAAACTGAATCACTTTGCTGTACACCTGAAACTAACACAACATTGTAAATCAACTATATTTCAATGAAAGTTAAAGAAGTAAAAATAAATAATTTTTTAAAAGACCTTCTCTGTCACCACGGGTGGTGCTGAATGGGAGGGTGTGCGTGGGCTCATCCACAAGGGAATACTTTGTACTACTGCATCTCCTCAATTCCAAAACACATTTTTTTCATACCTAACACTGAACAATCAGGATGCATGATACACTCAATTGCCATTATTTAAATGGCAGTTTTAAAAATTGTATTAGTGATACGTCAAATAAAGGAGTATCTTATAATCAGTGACATCTTAGATATGATGCATTATTTCACTTTTATTTTTATAGCCAACTTGGAAATCCATTGAACAAGATGTCTGTTGGCCAAATACATTGTCATCTGCTTCATGGAAATAATGAGAAATCTGCCAACGAAGCAAGTCCTTTGTCAGCTGAGGTTGTGACTCATATATTGTTGATGCCCTGAAACTTTGGGTCTGTTCTGACCCTTGGCAGGAGCCTAAGAGCTTCTTATGTAGACGGTGACCCTGGTGATGGCAGTCTTATCCCTAGGGGTCTGGGGATGCTTATATTCTATTGCTGCTTTTTCCATTACTGTGTTTTCCTGAGAGCTAAGGATTTGCATTAGTTTGGGCAATAGTTTTTAACTTTACCGGGCAGCCACTGGGGCTCGTCCACATTAAATGTCATGGTGGTAGAGACTATGAAACAACTTAAGGAGGCCAGGCAAATAGGTCTTGCATTCCGTCTACTATTTTCTTTAGGGGTATGTTGTATAAATGAGTTAAAGAGTGGCCCTTGTGTATTGGCCCCTATGTTGTTGACTTCTTCATGCCTACCTGCACTGAAGTCAAGTTTTTACACAACAAATGGCTTTTTAAAAAAACTTATTTTATTCAAGTATAGTTGATTTACAATGTGTTAATTTCTGCTGTACAGTAAAGTGATTCAGATATATATATATATATATGTATATATGCATTCTGCAGTGGGTTTAGATATAGCCCAAATAAGTATGTTTTTTACCCATTTAGGGCCTACCTGCTTTGCATAATCCATAAGTCATGAAACAGCACCCAACATCTGCTGTCCATAGATAAAGACAAACCCCAGGTCTATAAAAGACCCTAAACCGTGACTGCCCTTTGGAGCCCTCTGACCTAAAGACTCCGCACTACGTTGCTGAGTGACCTCACCGAGACATGTGATCCCCTCTTGATCCCCCTCTCCCCTGGGAGTGCCCTTGACCTCCCGCCTTCTGGGTGGTGGCCCTGAGCCTCTGTCCCTGGAAGCTCTCCTGCTGTGAGGGACTCTCCCTTCCAGGTAACCTGTCCAAGTGCCATCCAAATAAAGCTCGTTGTGTGTCACTGCCACCTCGTGGTCATGCCTTTTTCCTTCAGCAGCCCTGAAATCCTAGAATTCACACAAGGGGTAACTGTGTAAAGAGGCAGATACGTACATCTAATTGTAAACATTGACCTGCCACGAGGCTTCCCTGGAGTCTGAGAGCAGGGCTGATAACACCATTGAAAGGGCATTGTTTTTACCTAAAGACACAATACATGCAGGGGTGAATCATTACATATGCAGAGAATTTCAAGATTAAAAAAATGGCATCAACTCCCTTAATGCAAAGATAAACACATTTAAAAATTACAGAGCAGGGCTTCCCCGGTGGTGCAGTGGTTAGGAGTCCACCTGCTAATGCAGGGGACACGGGTTCTATCCCTGGTCCAGGAAGATCCCACATGCCGCAGAGCAACTAAGCCCGTGCGACACAACTACTGAGCCTGCGCTCTAGAGCCTGCAAGCCACAACTACTGAGCCCGCGTGCTGCAACCACTGAAGCCCATGCGCCTAGAGGCTGTGCTCCGCAACAAGAGAAGCCACTGCAATGAGAAGCCCGTGCACTGCAACGAAGTATAGCCCCTGCTCGCCGCAACTAGAGAAAGCCCACGCGGCAATGAAGACCCAACGCAGCCAAAAAGATATAAATTAAATAAATTTAAAAATATATATTACAGAGCAGATGAGTGAGCACACTTGGCTCATTGGTTTGTTGCTGTCCTCTGTGGGCCTAAGGGCTGCCCCCTGGACCATCCCAAGGGAGCCAACTCAGCTCCATTCCCAGGAAGAGCGCACAGCTCTTCCCAGTAGCTGACACCACCGACGGGTGAATGTCAGTAGGCATCTCAGACGGCGATGAAGCTAGAGACCTACTGATCATCACTAGAGATTGTTGCACTTGTAGTAGATGCCAAGTACTTGGATTATTGCCAGTAAGACTCATAAAACTCTGTTATTAGCCTTATAATACAAATGAGGGAACCTCAACTCAGAAGAGTTCATTGACTTGCTCAAAATCACAAATCTAACTGGTGAGACAATTGGTATTCAAAACCAGGTCAATCTGAGTCCACGAGTGAGAGGTCTGACCACCTCTCTCTGTTGCTGAAATTCAACGAGCCCAAGCATTTTGCAACAGTTCTGACAAAGGGCTGGATGAAGGACGGCAGTGATGGAGACAGGAATTGTGTCTTCTCCTTCTGCCTCCCCCAAAGTTATGGGCAGAGGAAGGTGGGGGAGGGCTCAGGGGATGGGCAGACCCTGCAGACACCCTACATCCTGGAGTCAGACTTGGGTCCTGACCTACTGCATGGCGAGTGTGGTACAACAGGGCTCGGCCCGCCTGAAGCCCAGTTCCACAGGCCCAAGAACCCTATCAGCCTTCCAGACCTCCTCGCTGGTCACCTACAGCACCTGGGCCAAGGGCTTCCCTAGTCAAGCAAGAGTGATGCTCAAGTGACAGGGGATGGAATGGGATGCTGAGACATCAAGGGAAGGTTCTAGCTCTTTCCAACCCACAACCAGGCTCTTGTTCCCCGTGACAGACCAGTCAAGAACATCCTACCCCTCACCCCTCCCTGTAAGAATTGATCCCCCAAGCGCTAGTTTCCCAGTGCCGCTGTGACAAATTACTACAAACTGAGGGACTTAAGCAACTGACTTCGTTTGTCCCACTGGAGACTGGAGGACCCAGATCAAAGTGTCAGCAGGGCTGGTTCCCTCTCAGGGCTGAGAGGGACAGTCTGTTCCAGGTGTCCCCCCAGCTTCTGGTGGTTTGTTGGCAATCTCTGGCCATCCTTGACTTGTAGAAGCATCACTCCGACCTCTGCCTCATCTCCACAGGGTGCCCTCCGTGTGGATGTGTCTGTGTTCAAATCTCCCCGCTATAAACATTCTAGTCACATTGGATTGGGGGCCCACCCGACTCCAGTACAACCTCGTCTTAACTAATTGCATCTGCAAGGACCCTATTTCCCAATAAGGTCACATTCTGAGGTATGGGGGGGTGGAGTTTTTGAGGGGATGCAGTTCAGCCTAGAACACTCCACAGCTCACATTTTTTTCCTTTTCTGTGATGGTTTCCTTTAGCGATGGGCCGCTGCGATAGGAGAGCCCCTCACATTCACATACCAGCTGCCCCCACTCCACACCGCCCCCTCGGGCAACAGGGGGAGCTCAGGCATCTATGATGCCTGTCAGCTCAGTGCGTGCTGCTTCCTCTGAGGCCACAGAAGCCTCATCGCAGGGCACAGGCTGCTTGCAGTGGACACACGGTGGGAGAAGGGGGGCCAGCCTAGCGTGAGGCCTCGGGCCACCATCCGCTCTGAAGTGCTGCTTTTTCTCTCCTTCGGTCTTGCTCCCGGGCTGTTCACTGTCTCCTGACCTGGTCCCAAGTCCACTGGCTGCAAGCTTTTCCTTCCCTCCCTTCTCTGTTCGCTGCCCTGCGCTATGTTTTCGGCTACCACCTTGGCTCCTGTCCACGGCTGCCCTGGCCACCTTGAGCAATGGCTCTGAGGCCCGGGCTGACCTGGAATCATCCTACCTCTGCTCCTCTCCTGTGAGGGAAACAAGCACACCAGGCCCCAGCTCCATGCAGGGCCCTGAAAATGCGACTCAGAGGATGCAGAGCCCCTCGTGGGCTGGAGCACTCTTCAAGGGAACACCAGGTGGTCTGAGGACAACTCGGCATCACCACCTCTCCCCACCTCCCAGGTCTCTTCTGCAGAGAAAAGCCAAGCCGGGAATGTTTCCCCGATCCCCGTCCTGTCTGGCTCTCGGTTAGAGTTTGCAAATGAGAGGTGCTCCTGAAATCAGGAAGAAGGGAGAGGAAAGGCCATTATTCTTCAGAGGCAGCTGTGTAACTGAGCCGGACCCTATGGGCCTTCCCAGGACAGACCCCCTTCCCCATATTCTCTGCTGTAAGCTTCCTGCACACACCCTGGGACACCTCTCCCTCACCTTTAAAAATGCTTTGCTGAAACACTTTGGGTGGTTTGGGATTTTTCAGCGTAAATCACCCATCTCCTTGCATGACCCTGCAAGAAACCTTTCTCTTCTCCAAACTCCGATGTTTCGGTATAGTTTGGCCTCACTGTGCATTGGGCACACGAACATGCGTTCAGTAACAGTTGCAGCCACAGCTGTGAGAGCTGGGATTCGGGATGTCTTCCTGGAGCTCTCTTGGGAAGCAACCCTCAGCTGCCACAGAGGATGCCGGTGGGAGCTTCCTAGAGGCTCTTGCCAGTCATGTGACTTCTGGGGTCCCTCTGCTTATGTGCTGCAGGCTGAGCCCTTTGGTGTTAGCTTCCCTGACCTTCAGTCTCCTAGGTCTTCCACTAGTTCATATACCCCTAATTCTCTAAATTAAAACTTCGAATACTTGGAATACCCAGAGTGAACTTCTGTTTTCCCAAATGAATCCTGATTGAAACAGAGAGAAAGAGTCAACCTCCAGTGAGGACAAATGTCTCCAGCCTGCTCCAAGAGCGGGGTCCTCTGGTGTTTTGCTAGGACTGGGAGATAGCTCTTTGGCAATGAGGAAAGAACAAGGCAGAGCCCAGCAGCGAGAGCAGTCTCTCTGAGCAAGCCACAGTGGGGACAGAAAAAGGGCATGCCAGTGGCCCAGTAAGAAGAAGCAAAGAATCAGAAAAACCCAAATTTGAATCCCTCACTAGCTTAACTCACTGCTTCACCTTTCTGAATCTGAGTCTGTGTTTCCTTCTTGTAAAAGACCGGAAGACCATCTGATAAGTAGAGATCGGTGAGTGGGCATGTGACCACTCCTCACCTGATCTTGTTATGGGGCTTAGGTGAGATGACTTAGGTAAATTCCCCAGCCCGGAGACTAGCAATAGAAGGCGCCCAATAAATGTTAGTTCTTTTCCTCCTTCTTGGCGGAGACAGTCATTTGCTTAAAAAAGATGCTCCCAGCAGCTTTAATTGCCTTTACTTTCAGCCTGAGGCTACAGCTTCTAACTCTTCCCTGCTATTCAGAAGGAAGAGAGATAAAGAAGCAAAGAACAAACTCCTCAGTGCCCAGCGAATGTTCCCTTCGGCTGCAGTGCAGTCTCAACTAGAACAGCTCCATAAGGCAGTGCACTGGGCCCCCCAAACCAGTGTGGGGAACACAGATTTACATATAAATGCTAAAACTAGAAAGCCTCCAGAAAAAAGCATAGAGAAATATCCTCGTGATCTTGATACAAGCAAACATTGATCAGGTAGGACACAAGAACACCAACCATAAAATAAATTGATAAATCGGACTATCAAAATTAAAAGTTTTTGCTCATTAAAGGCACTGTTAATAGAGAGGCAAGTTGCAAACTCTGAGAACATATTAGTAATATGTATGTCTAATGAAGACTTGTACCTAGAATGTATAAAATACGTCTACAAATCAATGATGAAAAGATAAGCAACCCATTTAAGATGGAACAAGGCTTGAACAGATGGTTCATAAAAGAATATATGTAGGGCTTCCCTGGTGGCGCAGTGGTTGAGAATCCGCCTGCCGATGAAGGGGACACGGGTTCGTGCCCCGGTCCGGGAAGATCCCACATGCCGCAGAGTGGCTGGGCCCGTGAGCCATGGCCGCTGGGCCTGTGCGTCCGGAGCCTGTGCTCCGCAACGGGAGAGGCCACAACAGTGAGAGACCCGCATACCGCAAAAAAAAAAAAAAAGAATATATGTAAATGGGTAACAAGAGCATGAAAATGTATCCAACTTATTAGGCATTAGGAAAATGCAAACTAAGCCCACTATGAGATACCACTCCGTCACCCACCAGAAAAACTAACACACAAAAGGCTGACCATACTAAGTGCTGGTGAGGATTAGGAACAACTGGAGCCTCAAAGATAGTTGGTAGAAGCGTAAAATGTTACAATGATTTTGGAAACCAACTTGGCAGTTTTTTTCAAAGTCACATACACCTACCCTATGACCCAGCAACTTCATTCTTAGGATTTACCTGAGACAAATAAAAACCCATCCACAAAAATATTTGTAAAAGAATGGTCCATGGTTGCTTTATTTGTAGTAGTGAGTAACTGGAAACAACCCAGTTTGCTGAAAACAACAAACCTCAACAGGGCACGGGATAAATAAATTGCAGGCAATCCATACAATGCAGTGAAAAAGAACAAACCACTGATAGATGTGACGCCTTGGAGAATCTCAAAAAAAATATGTCAAAAAAGCCGGATGCAAAAGATTGACTACCAATTCCCTTTAACCCGAAGTTCAGGAACAGGTGAAATTAATCTATGTTGATGGAAATCATGACTGGTTATCTGAGTTGAGGCAGGAATGGGTACTGGCAAAAAAAAAAAAAAGTAAGCGGGCACTTTCCAGAGTGATGTAAATACTCTACATCTTGACTGAGGTAGTAATGACATGGGTATAGACAATTATCAAAATGTATTGAATAAACCACAAGGACCTACTGTATAGCACAGGGAACTATATCTGATATCTTGTAATAACCTATAATGGAAAAGAATCTGAAAAAGAATATATATATATATGTATATATATGTATAACTGAATCACTTTGCTGTACACCTGAAACTAACATGACATTGTAAATCAACTGTACTCCAATTAAAAAAAAACTGAGTGGATAACTAAATATTATTAAAAATTAAAAAATACATTGAAGTATACACTTATGATCTGTCCATTTTATTGTATGTTAAAAAAAACCCCAGCCCAGTGAATTTCCTTCTCAGATTTCCAGAGCAGTTGCCTAGACCTCCAAAGAGGTCAATTTCACTCCAAGGACAAGGAATGGAGCATCCAGACTAGAGGAGTGGAAGGCAGATCCAAGGAACGAAGGACACCTGGATGGTCAACTTACACAATGTAACCTTGTCTCTGTCACCCACAGAGTGTTAACATGTATTTATTTTGTGCTAGAACTGTGCTACTTGTTTCTTTGTACGGTTTAATCCTGGGGAAAAAACACAACAACAAACCAAACCCTGAAGCTCCAAGCAGTGAAACGACGCACAGCTAGGACTGTAACTCAGTCTTCGGATTCCAAGCTGAGTGCTTGCTGTGGTTGTCTCTGAGCCGGGAGTGGGAGGACAGTAGGTGGGGAGCTCCTGCCCAAGCTCATCTGAGGGCTGCAGGCTGAGCATGGCTAGAGGCGGCGTCTTCACCAGCCAGGGACGCCCACACCAGCTTTCCCTCCTTTGTTGGACACTAACCCCGAAAGTCTTCCCTAGAAGAAGCAGTGGTGAGTCCTGGTCCCCTCTCCAAAAAAGGCTCTCTTGTTTTCACATGGAGCAGCGTGCAGAAACACTGATGACTTATTTTTGCAAATCCCGCCAGGCTTGGCATGACCTGCAGGCCTGGAAGACGCTGGCTCGACAGCACAGCTGCAGCTGGAGAAAGAGCTGGGAGCCCATACATGGCCAAGGTCATTGGAAAAACCATGAAAGCGGCCTCGAGTGTTAGGCCCTGAGGGCTGCTTGAGTGGAAAACCCAGGTCAACGCAGCAGAAAAGTGCCCCAGCTTCCAGTCCACCAAAGCACCTGCTTCCTGAAGGGGTTGGGTCCCTGAAGAGACACGATGGCATTGATTTTTTTCACATCTCAGTGAGGTGACCTTCCCGGGGAGGAGACAGGAAAACACGGGCCTGCAGAAGTGCAGGGTCTGTGCTGGGAAAAGAAACACAATTTGCGGCCTGTTGGAGCAGGTCCCCAGGTTTCAGGAATAAAGCCGCCTTGTCACACTTGCCTAGACCCATGGGGCCTGAGAGGGCCACAGAGCCTTAGCGAGTTCCTTCTGTGGAATTGTCTGGAAAATACAAATGTTTAATTTCTTAACAGGCCTATCTAAATGGAAGTTATTGTGGCCATGGAGAAATAAAATATTTGAATGCTAAGCAAAATAGATGAAAAGTTTCTTTAATCTTAAGAAAAATAAAATTGAGCAAGACCTTATATATATTGTGATGTGTATGTAATGTACATACGATATATATTCACATATACATGTGAATATCATGTATATCCACCTGTTGAAAGAATGTTGATTTTCTTTGATGGTGCTTTAATTTTTAAATTCTGGCTAACACTACTTTCTCTATCTTCTGCAAAAGGCAGAAGTTATCATCTCCATTTTATACATGTATATGTTGACTGTATATTCTGTATACATCAAAGTATTATTAATGAAATGTCTGCACAGAGTTGAACATTAAATAATACCAAAGACTCATAATGAGAAGTTTGCGGCTCCGTGTCTCACCCCATCCCCCTTCAATCTCCCTAAGCTCCCCCTCGCCCTGCACCCCAGCACAATCACCTGTGTTTTCCCTTTGGTTGAGGCTAAGCAAGGAAACACTTAGACCAGAGGCCAGCTATAATGAAGATAAGGTATTTAGGGTTTTGCTTTTTTATTTAATTGAAGAATAATACCATACAGAAAAGTGAACAAATTCGTTGCTACAGATAAAATGTATTGTCACAAAGTAGACACACCCATATCATCACCCAAGTCAAGAAACGGAACATAACCAGCTTTGGGGACACCCTCCCCCCAACACTCCCCTCCCTTCTCCCCAAAGGTAACCATCATCCTCACTATCATCATTCATGAGCTTTGCCTCCTTGAAATTTCTAAAAACTGGAACCACTCAGTATCTGACATAGTTATGTCTCACTTCTTTGACTTAACATTTTTGTGAGATTCACTCACGTTGCTGCATGTAGCTTTAATTGGTTAATTGCCATTTCTGTGGAGTTTCCAGTGACCACAATTTATTTCTGCATTTTATGGCTGATGGATATGTGGGTTGTTTCCACTGTTGGCTACTGCACAGAATGCTGCCATAACATTTTTGTCTTCTGTTGCATATGTGCATGGATTTCTATGTATGAGTAGAATTGCTGTGTCATAGGACACATGTGGATCCAACTTTGGTAGATATCAATGGACTGTTTTTTAAAGTACACCAATTTACATTCTCACCAGTAATATATGAGAGTTTCAACTGCTCCACATCCTTGCCAATACTTGACACTGTCAGTCATCTTAACTTTAGCCATTCTGGGGGGTGGTATTGCAGTGTGGTTTTAATTTGCACTTCCCTGATGACCAGAGGAGATTGAATATCTTTTCATCTGCTTTTGGACATTGGATATACTTTTGTGAAATTCTTAAGTCTCTTGTTCACTTTTCTTTTGTGTTGTCTTTTTCTTATTGATCTGTAGGAGGATTTTCACATCTTGGCTATGAGAATCCTTTTCAGGTACATGTATCCTTCCATACTCTCATTTGCCTATTTGTTCATTGATGGTCCTTTTTGGTGTATAGGTCTTAATCACTTTACTTAATTAACTAGTCTCTTGATTTCAATTGATCCACATCTTTCTCCTGTATCTTCACTCTGTTTACTGCCTTATAGTTCTCCAATGCCTTTAAGTAGATTTCAAAAACAGTTCCTCCAGATTTTCTAGATGTCCCCTACAGAAGAATTGGGCAAAACTCCCTCAGGCAATCACCATGAATTTGTCTAGTTCTTTCCTCTGGCATTTTCATATTTCCACATTCACACTCTGAGTGCTATTTCTTGATTTAATATTCTAGACACTTTATATTGATTTTATATTGTGGTAGGTGAGCATTTATCTATCTTACACTTGTACTCCACATCCTTCTATCCTCGCAATATAGTTATTTCATAATTTCAAGCTCTCAGCCACATTTACTGTACATTATATTAAGCTATCTAAATAGTATTCACCGCAGATTCATGGAGCCAGCAAGAAAATTTCAGAGTCAGTTATATTTGAGATGATGAGTGAGAATCTCTTTGAAGTTTTCCACAGCCCCAATCAATACTGTAAAATTGCCAGAATAGTCTCAATTCCAAAGACAGCAAGCTCTCACCATTCTTACATCGAATAGCTCCTTCTATTTAGGAGTGACCCCCGAAGGAAAATGCTGTATGGAATTTATCGATTTACTGAGTCCTGACTCTGAATTGCTGGGACCCCCCAGTACCCACACCTCAACGAGGCACTGCTAGTCTTTTCTGTTGCCATACATGCCAACAGTGAGACTTGGAAAAATAGCCTCAAAAAGAATTCCAACTGCTGAGCCTGGTGATGGAAGAGAAGACGAATGAAAAGAATCTAAGAAAGTTTGGGGTCGTTGCCAGAAAAGAGACGTTTTAGAATAAATTAGGGTGGTGTGTTGAATTCTGTGGTGGCTGGGATGTATTATGTGAACAGGTCCTGCATCAGCTCTGTATGGAAATGTCCAAAGGTGCTTTTTCAATGTGTTTCATTTGTGTTTTTAAATAAGAGGATTAGAAAAGGCTGTAGGATAGACTCCTTTCAGAAGTCAAGAGTTACCTGTGTTGCAACTTACTGGTCCTATAAATACACGTGCACTTGTAATTTCACACGTCCTAGGTTTGGTTTGGAGAAAAGAGTCAAAGTGAAGGTCACCCAAAGGAAGGGTGATGCTGGATGTAGAGCTACCTGCCTCCGAGCCCCCCAGCTCCTTCCTCCGGGGTCCTGTCCTAACAGGAGGTTCTGATGGGGAGATTTCATCAGTGTCTGCGCTGCCCGTGCTCCTGCAGCTTGGGGAGAACCATGGCTTCTGAGCAGGTCGGGCAGGAAAGGTTGCACTGAGACAAAGTGGCCTTGCTGCCCTCTTCTGAGTTAACTGTTACTGGCAGCAATACTTTGTTGTTGGTTTTTGTTTTACTGAATTTCTTAGTATGAGGCTTGTGAGGAACTTCTTCACTCTGTTTTCCTTTCCCATCCCTCCATCTCTCCATCCCTCCATCCTAGCCCAACTCCTGGCTGCTAGTCGAGGAGCTCTACCCACGCCCCATCATTTGAAACGAAGGTCAGTAGGTTTCTTAGAGTCTGTGATCTCCCACCCCTTCAGCACCCATGTGGATGTCCGGCTCTCCTGGCCCCTGCCCTGCATGTCCCAGGGGCATCTAATAGTAGCAGCTTTGACACCAGGGAGACTTTGCAATGTGCTTCATCCATTCACCAGGCATTTATTAAGCATATACTATGGGCCAGGCAGCATACTGGGCTCAGGATACAAAGGTGACAAGAGGAGGTCCCTGCCATCAGGGGTCACAGTCTAGGTAGACTCTGCATATCCATACACACATTGGTACAACACAATGTTATATATCAGTGACAGGAATCTGTGGGGTCACAAGGAATGAGCAGTGGTGCTAGGAAATTCACCACGGAGACATGGGGTGGGGGGTGGGTATGGAGAAAAGGAATCCCAGCGGGAGGAAGAAGCATGGACAGGTGTAGATGGGAAAGTCTCACGTGGTCCGGAAACCATATGTGATCTGTTATGGCCAGTGAGGGTGGGACACGGAAGAAAGGACCTTTTCTCATGGAGCTTACAGTCCAGAGGGGTGGGTGGCCAGACAGGCTCACAACTCTCAGAGGAAGCAGGAAGTAGTAAGAGCTTGTTTTAAAAGAATGGATACAGCGCCAAAAGTTTGCACAGAAGGGAGACAGGATTTGGGTTGGAGGCATCCAAGGAGGCTTGGCGGGCTGGATTTTGAAGAGCATGGAGGATGGACTGCAGTGATGGGAGAACATTCCAGAAGGAAAGGACAGAGTGGGTGTGTGTGTGTGCATAAGAACAAGGCTAATGGGTGCAAGCATTGTTCAAAGAATAAAGAACAATGGGAGCAGGACAAGCTCAGTCTTATGGATCAGAGGGGCCCCAATTAGTTGGGATGACAACAGCTAGGGAGTGTGTGTGTGTGTGTGTGTGTATGTGTGTGCGCGCTGGAGTTAGGATGGGGGGCGGGCACAGCGAGGGAAGTGAGTGACATGTGAAATACTGAGTCCCAAGCTGGATTGGATTTGGAGGAAGCTGTTTGGGAAGCTGGGGGTAATTTTGGCACACCTTCCTTGGTTTAAATTTTCTTAATTCTTTTACAGAAAGACATTTCTATATTAAAATAAACATGAAAAAATACAAAATATATACAGGTTTTTTTTTAAGATAAAAAAATACAACTTCTAAGAAATCACGACTGCCTCCAGAAGCCTGCTGGGTGTAGGTTCCCTCTCATGGCCATTAGGGTGACTAAGGATAAGACTGGAAATGTACAGGGAGTAGAGTCAAGATGGCGGACTAGGAGGACTCGGAATTCGCGTCTCCGCACAACTAGGGCACCTACCAGGCACCAGTGGGGGACCACAGACACCTAAGGGGACGGGAGGAACCCCCAGTGACCGGGTGGGACGTGGGGCGTGGGGGGAGTGAAGGGGGAGAGAAGTAGTGGCGGCCAGACAGGACTGGTGACCCTGAGTGGCGGCTGGGGGAGGGGAAGGGATTCCACACCCGAAGGGGGAAATTGGGGGACCATTGGGAGGGCAGAGGAGCAAAAGGGAGCGTGGCCAGGTTTCCCCTGACCACTTGGACCCCCAGGAACCTGCTGAGATCCCGGGCCTGATCCGCTGCCCACCGAGGCCCCCTCCAGCCACGCGGGTCCTGAGGGCGTGGGAGGCAGGGAAGGGGGAGCAAAAGTACAGGCCAGACCTCCAGAACCAGAATGGCTGGGGTAGGGAAGAAGCCCCTACACCCAGAGGGACACACCCATAGTTAGGGGTCCAGTGGAGATGGGGGAGACCTGGGGGGGAGACCGTGTGGGAGGCATGCAGGAAGGGAAAGTGGCAGTGCTTTCCCTGTCTACTTGGGCACCGGGGAGCCTGTTGGGTTCCCGGGCCAATCCTCTGCCCTCGGAGCCTCCCTCCTGCTGTGCAGAACCCAAGCCCCGCCCCTACACCCCCACCCAGGGCCCCACCTTTTTTTTCCTTTTCCTTTTTCCTCTTTTAGATTGGGGTTCTGTTTTACCTTGTTGATTCATTGCTGTTGATTCTTTTATATTTTTATTTTTCCTAATAAATCTTTTATTTTTCCATTTTATTTTATTCTTTTTACTTTGTTATTGTTCTCTCCTTTTGGCTTGTTCACCCCCGCCCCCTTTTATTTTTTCCTTTTTCTGTTGTGGTTTTATTTTACCTTGTTTCAATTGTAGTTTTATTTTTCCTAATATATTTTTTATCTTTCTAATTTTATAGTTTTTTATTCTTTGATATTGTACTGCTTCTAGCTTTCTTTCTTTCTTTCTTTCTTTTAACTGTGCCATGAAGCTTGCGGGATCTTGGTTCCCAGGCCAGAGGTCAGGTGCGAGCTCCTGTGGTGGGACCTCCAAGTCCAAACTGCTGGACTAACAGAGAAATTCAGACCCCAGGGAATATCAATTGGAGTGAGGCTGCCCGGAGGTCCTCATCTCAGCACCAAGACTCAGCTCTAACCAACTGCCTGCAAACTCCAGTGCTGGACGTCTCAGGTCAAACAACCAGTAAGACAGGAATACAGCACCACCCATAAAAACAAACAAACAAACAAGCAAATAGAGAAATAAAATGAAACAACAAAAAAAATATGTTACAGATGAAGGAGCAAGGTAAAAAGCTACAAGACCAAATAAATGAAGATGAAATAGGCAACCTACCTGAAAAAGAATTCAGAGTAATGATAGTAAAGATGATCCAAAATCTCGGAAACAGAATGGAGAAAATACAAGAAACATTTAACAAGGATCTAGAAAAACTAAGGAGCAAGCAAACAGTGATGAACAACACAGTTACTGAAATTAAAAATACTCTAGAAGGAATCAGTA
>NC_041217.1:21774408-21775819 GCF_002837175.3 Physeter macrocephalus
TCCCCGGGCCAAACCTCTGCCCTCGGAGCCTCCCTCCTGCTGTGCAGTACCCAAGCCCCGCCCCTACACCCCCACCCAGGGCCCCACCTTTACACTCGGAGACCCCCTCCAACGCGCTGGGCCTAAACCCCACCCACACACCCTCACCCAGGGCCCTACATCCAAACTCCGAAACTCCACACTCCAGAGGCCCTCCTTTCCACGCGCTGCCTCTCCCCTCCCGTGCAGGTCCTAAGCAGAGGCCCTGCCCCATGCTTGAACGTTGCCTCCCCTAGGTCCCGCCCCCAAGGCCTTTTCTGGCTGTATAGGTCTTGAGCCTAGACCCCGCCCCACACTCAAGCGTCCCACCCCCACCTGCCTAGGTCCCGCCCCACCCTAAACCCCGCCCCTGCCTAAGTTCCACCCGCCTAAACTCTGCCCCCATAGCCAAGGCTTTTTTTTTTGGTTTTTTTCCTCTTTTATTTTATTTTTATTTTATTTTATTTTTTCCTCTTTTAGATTGGGGTTCTGTTTTACTACCCAACTGCCTGCAAACTCCAGTGCTGGACGTCTCAGGTCAAACAACCAGTAAGACAGGAATACAGCACCACCCATAAAAACAAACAAACAAACAAGCAAATAGAGAAATAAAATGAAACAACAAAAAAAATATGTTACAGATGAAGGAGCAAGGTAAAAAGCTACAAGACCAAATAAATGAAGATGAAATAGGCAACCTACCTGAAAAAGAATTCAGAGTAATGATAGTAAAGATGATCCAAAATCTCGGAAACAGAATGGAGAAAATACAAGAAACATTTAACAAGGATCTAGAAAAACTAAGGAGCAAGCAAACAGTGATGAACAACACAGTTACTGAAATTAAAAATACTCTAGAAGGAATCAGTAGCAGAATAACTGAAGGAGAAGAATGGATAAGTGAGCTGGAAGATAACATGGTGGAAATAACTGCCAGGGAGCAGAAAAAAGAATGAAAAGAATTGAGGACAGTCTCAGACACCTCTGGGACAATGTTAAATGCACCAATATTCAAATTATAGGGGTCACAGAAGAAGAGAAAAAGAAAGGGTCTGAGAAAATATCTGAAGAGACTATAGTCAAAAACTTCCCTAACATGGGAAAGGAAATAGTCAATCAAGTCCAGGAAGCACAGAGAGTACCATATAGGATAAACCCAAAGAGAGACATGTCAGACACACGTTAATCAAACTATCAAAAATTAAATACAAAGAAAAAATATTAAAAGCAGCAAGGGAAAAATAACAAATAACATACAAGGGAATCCCCATAAGGTTAACAGCTGATCTTTCAGCAAAAACTCTGAAAGCCAGAAGGGAGTGGCAGGGCATATTCAAAGTGATGAAGGAGAAAAACCTACAACCAAGATTACTCTACCCAGAAAGAATCTCAT
>NC_041217.1:21776228-21776654 GCF_002837175.3 Physeter macrocephalus
CAAGATTACTCTACCCGGCAAGGATCTCATTCAGATTTGATAGAGAAATTAAAACCTTTACAGACAAGCAAAAGCTAAGAGAATTCAGCACCACCAAACCAGCTTTATAACAAATGCTAAAGGAACTTCTCTCGGCAGGAAACACAAGAGAAGGAAAAGACCTACAATAACAAACCCAAAGCAATTAAGAAAATGGTAATAGGAACATACATATGGATAATTACCTTAAATGTAAATGGATTAAATGCTCCAAACAAAAGACATAGGCTGGCTGAATGAATGCAAAAACAAGACCCGTATATATGCTATCTACAAGACACCCACTTAAGACCTAGGGACACATACAGACTGAAAGTGAGGGGATGGAAAAAGATATTCCATGAAAATGGAAATCAAAAGAAAGCTGGAGTAGCAATTCTCATGTCA
>NC_041217.1:21776706-21777505 GCF_002837175.3 Physeter macrocephalus
GTCGGCAATGGAGAGATCATCCAAAATGAAAATAAATAAGGAAACACAAGCTTTAAATGATACATTAAACAAGATGGACTTAATTGATATTTATACGACATTCCATCCAAAAACAACATAATACACTTTCTTCTCAAGTGCTCCAGGATAGATCATATCTTGGGTCACAAATCAAGCCTCAGTAAATTTAAGATATCTTGGGTCACAAATCAAGACTTGGTAAATTTAAGAAAATTGAAATCACATCAAGTATCTTTTCTGACCACAACGCTATGAGACTAGATATCAATTACACAGAAAAATCTGTAAAAAATACAAACACACGGAGGATAAACAATACATTACTTAATAACCAAGAGATCACTGAAGAAATCAAAGAGGAAATAAAAAAATACCTAGAGACAAATGACAACGAAAACATGATGATCCAAAACCTATGGGATGCAGCAAAAGCAGTATGCCAATAAAATGGACAACCTGGAAGAATTGGACAAATTCTTAGAAAAGTACAACCTTCTGAGACGGAACCAGGAAGAAACAGAAAATATAAACAGACCAAATACAAGCACTGAAATTGAGACTGTGATTAAAAACCTTTTAACAAACAAAAGCCCAGGACCAGATGGCTTCACAGGATAATTCTATCAAACATTTAGAGAAGAGCTAACACCTAATCTTCTCAAACTCTTCCAAAATATAGCAGAGGGAGGAACACTCCCAAACTCATTCTACGAGGCCACCATCACCCTGATACCAAAACCAGACAAAGATGTCACAAAGAAAGAAAACTACAGGCCAA
>NC_041217.1:21778326-21778756 GCF_002837175.3 Physeter macrocephalus
CCGAATAGCCAAAGCAATCTTGAGAAAGAAAAACAGGGCTGGAGGAATCAGGCTCCCTGACTTCAGACTATACTACAAAGCTACAGTAATCAAGACAGTATGGTACTGGCACAGAAACAGAAATATAGATCAATGCAACGGGATAGAAAGCTCAGAGATAAACCCACGCACACACATATGGTCACCTTATTTTTGATAAAAGAGGCAAGCATATACAATGGAGAAAAGACAGCCTCTTCAATAAGTGGTGCTGGGAAAACTGGACAGCTACATGTAAAAGAATGAAATTAGAACACTCCCTAACACCATACACAAAAATAAACTCAAAATGGATTAAAGACCTAAATGTAAGGCCACACACTATCAAACTCTTAGAGGAAAAAATAGGCAGAACACTCTATGACATACATCACAGCAAGATCCTTTTTGA
>NC_041217.1:21779278-21786566 GCF_002837175.3 Physeter macrocephalus
GATGTGGCACCTATATACAGTGGAATATTACTCAGCCATAAAAAGAAACGAAATTGAGTTATTTGTAGTGAGGTGGATGGACCTAGAGTCTGTCATATAGAATGAAGTCAGAAAGAGAAAAACAAATACCGTATGTTAACACATCTATACGGAATCTAAAAAAAAAAAAAAAAATTGGTTCTGATGAGCCTAGGGGCAGGACAAGAATAAAGACACAGACGTAGAGAATCGACTTGAGGCCCTGGGAAGGGGAAGGGTAAGCTGGGACAAAGTGAGAGAGTAACATGGGCATATATACACTACCAAAAGTAGGGTGGATAGCTAGTGGGAAGCAGCTGCATAGCACAGGGAGATCAGCTTGGTGCTTTGCGACCACCTGGAGAGGTGGGATATGGAGGGTGGGAGGGAGACGCAAGAGGGAGGGGATTTGGGGATGTACGTATGCATATAGCTGATTCACTTTGTTATACAATAGAAACTAACATACCATTGTAAAGCAATTACACTCCAATAAAGATGTTAAAAAAAAAAAAAAAAGAAAAAGAAGGAGTAAGATCGGAGATGCCCTGACATCCCTGGTCGATTTAACTTTCATGGCACCTCTGTGAGGTAGAGGCAATCACGCCTACAGATAAGAAAACAGGCCCAGCGAGGGTGTGTAACGTGCTCGAGGTCACACAGCTCATGAGCAGCAGAATCTGAACTCAAACCAGGTTCTTGGTCCAAGTACAAGTTCTTTCTGCAACAGACTGAGTGGTTGATGAATGAGATATGGGGGAAAATAAAGCTGAAATAAGTTGTTGCTAAATCACGGAGGTTCTTGAAAGCCAGCCCAAAAGAAAGGTTGCAAGCCAAAAAGAATGTTCACGGCCCACTAGGGTTAGACCCAAAAGGTGAGAAGAAGAGGAGCAATATGGCCCCCAGAGATCTAGTTATTCTCATCCCAGCTTCTTTGGAGCCACCTCTTATCCCTGAGACTGAGAGTGACCTGCGCTGAGCAGTGGTATTGCTCCCATGGATATAGTAGGACGCACGCCTCTTTCTCTTTGTTTTCTACTTAATGTTGTTCTGCCAGGCACAGAGCCCTCAGAATCACCGAGCAGCCCCTTCTGGAACTGAACACTGGAGAAAGGGTGTCGGCCATCTGCAACTTCTCTCAAGGTGCCCTTCCCACGACTAGGATACAATCCCGTAGTCGATGCAACAGGAGAGAACAGTGTTACCGGGTCTGAAAGGAAATAGATGGAGAGTGGGAACCATTGCGGGCAGTTGCAATTTTCTAGATCTATTACTTTGTTTTGCATTTGGAGATCAGTGAAACAAAACGTCGCGTTGCTATGAAAATCAAGAGATGTATGTGGTTTTCATCGTAGGAAAAGAACAACTTCATAAAGGACCCCAAATGGTAACTTAGTGGAAATAAAAAGGGAAGAGTTGCTTGTGGCTTGAGATAAGTGGAAAAGTGCTCCTTTGACTAGGAAACGGTGGTTACACTTTGCAACTGAATGTCATTGTCTTTCTTCCTTTCCTTTTCTTTCTTTAGAATGAGCTGAGAGAGTTTGTTGAGAAACCAGCCAACATCCTGGGGATCCTCAGGCCACCTCAAGTACTGCTCTTTCTGGACGAATCCTCTGATGGAGCGATGTTTCATCAGTTGGTACTGGGACAGGGACCCCACCACCACCACGATGAGGGCGCCACTGAGGTCAGCTAAGCACCTGCTCTGGGCGTAACTGAAGGCTTCGAGGCACCACCCGTCCCTAAGGAAGTGTCTGCTCACGAGACAGACAACCTTTCTGCTGCTCCACAGGGCATCCTGGATGTTGGCAATGTGATTTTCCCCGGGCAAAAAGTCTCTCTCTTCAAAGCACAGGTTAAATCTGTTTCGGTGGCTGTACTGGGCATCCAGGTGTTTGAGCAAAGCATTCTGCACCCATTCAAAGTCTTTGCCACTGAAGCACAAGTAGGCATCGTATTTGTACGTCTCTGATTCTCTTCCCTTGATGGGGTCTTTGAACACCAGTCTCTGGGCTTTCTTGTAACAGATGAAACAAAACCCCCGAAACTTCGTAACGATGAGGACGGCCACGAGGAACAGAGTCAAAGCGACAGTGAAGAAGATGAAAAGGGAAAACTTTAGGGACTTTAAAACTTCCTCTTCATCACAATCTTCCGTGGAAAGAGAGTGGAGGGAAGCCCCAGCCATGGAGCTCGGGTACATGCAGTATATGTCTGCCGGAGACCCAAATATTGTGACGTTGGTTTGACTGAGCCAACTGATAAAAGTGCTAAGTTCACACTCACAGATGAACTTGTTATGAGTTATGTCCACGGCACTCAGCGAGGCAAATAAATCAGGATCAGGAGAGAGGAGCTGGTTTCTGGATATATCCAGGACCTCTAAATTAGCAGGTAAGTCGCCAGGAAAAAGACCGGTCAGCCTGTTGTCCTTGAGGCTGAGTCCCCTCAGTGCAGTCAGATGACGAAATACTCCTGGTGGAAGGAAATTCAGGTAGTTTTTATTCAGATACAGGACTCGGAGATGGGAAAGCCCCTTAAAAACGTTCCAGCAGAACCCAGCTTCCCAGGCAAGCTGCAACATATTTTCTTCAAGGAAAAGCTCTTCTAAGCTGAGGTTCTCTGAAGGGGCACGGTCTTGGTTACAAAAGGAAAAGCGATTCTGATTTAAAATGAGAATCTGGAGATGAGGTACCTGGAGAAGGAAGTAGAGATTATCCAGATTTTCCAGCCTATTCTCTGATAAGGTGATGAAGTTAGCTGTAAGTGTGATGCTTGGCAAAGTAGCCAGTTTATTGCCACTCAAGAAGATGTTAGGTATGCTCGGAAGAAAAGAAATAGTTTTAAGAGCATTATCCCGGAGATCCAAGGTGTTTAATTTTTCCAGGAATCTGAATGTTTGGTCCTGAATGATCCCGATGTGATTCTTTTGCAGATCAATATAGGCTACCTTAGGTAGTCCATAGAAATTAGAATTATACAATTCCCCCAGAAGGTTATGTGACATATTGAGAACTTGGAGGTCGTCGAGTCCATAAAATGCTTTGTCTGCAATATTGTTTATCTTGTTGTAGGCGAGGTTCAGAACCTTCAACTCCTTGAGTGTCTCAAAGAGTTGGAAGTTCAGGGAGATGATAAACCCATGTGAAAGGTCCAGCTGTATCACTGAGCTTCTGGCCAGGCCGGCAAAGGTGTGCTGGTCAGGATCTTTAATGTTAGTGAAGCCAAACCCAGAACCCATCACGTGATGGCTAAGAACCAAAGAGAAAATCTGGCTTCCATTGATGGCATTGCTGAAGTTTCTTGTGATGTCCACTGCCCAGCCATTGCCAGAAACATCTAGGGTTTCCAGGACCACGTTTCTGAATGGGTTCAGACACTTCCCCCAGTCCACTGAGACCCTGTTGTACAGGTAATTATCAGCAAGGCTTAAAAAGGAGAGTGTTTTTCCTTGGAGGGGTTTGAGCTCATGCTCACAAACAATGGTTATCTGGTTGAGGGAAAGATCGATGGACTTCAAGGAATTCAATTCCCAGAATGAAGGATGAAGGTAAAGACTCTGAATCTGATTTTTGGATAGGTCCAAGTGAGTCAAAGACCCCAAATTTCTGAAATAACCATCTTTTAACACAGCACTGGAGAGACCACAGTGAAACAGTCGAAGTTCGGAGAGATGGGGCAGTTCCTGAAAAGCATCTGGGTGCAAGAAGTCTATCTGACTTTTGCCCAGGTCCAAGATTCTGAGATTGGGCAAGTTTTGGAAGGCTTCTTTGTCAATGGTCAAGGGGGTAAACTGAGTCCCGAGCTCCAGCAGCTGCAGCTGTTCCAGGAAGGGGAAGGATGCGGTTGTGACTGTCCTGATGTAGTTGAAGCTAAGCAGGAGGCTCTTGGTGGTGTTGGGGACCTGGGGGACTTGGGTGAGGTTGCAGAAACGATATAAGGCTCGCCGACCGTCGAAGAAGCAGGAAGAGATTCCAAGCGCGGGACTGGCCATGAGCACCATTCTTAAGAGAAGGTCAAGGTGGCCTCCCATGATCCTATGGAGAAGAAGGGAGAGTGAACACACAGGACTCTAAGCTCAAGGCATTGCGCACGGGTGCCTAGGGCTTGGGGGATTCCTCTGTGATGTGGCTGTTTCTTAGACCCTTTGTTTCTCTGGATCCAAGGCTGTAGCTGTTGGCAGATACTGTCTGGTGTAGACAGAGCTTTTCTCACTCTCTATCATTTATGTTGCACTTTTCTACATAGCAAGCACGGTTCTAAGTACTTTAGAAATATTTCATTTAACCTTTATGATAACTCTGCATTCATTCCTAAGTTTGTGCCTTCATTCATTCAAGATTTGCTGATGGAAGTTGGAGAAAACAGCAGGAGGAGATACATTTTAACTTCACCTCAGCCAGGGACCCCATTCCTAGCCGAAGGCAGGCTCAGCTGAGGAGTGGAAAATAAATCCACTGATTTTCTTCCCCCTCTAACCTGTCAAGGATACTAGGTCACCTCCATTCATCCATCCTTACTCCCTACACAGTGCTTCTCATACTATAAAAACTGGGTACGTCGTTTTCCACAAAGAGTCAGATTTCAACAGTTTAACAACAATGTATTAAGCACCTCCTGCACGCCTGGCACTTGTGTGACCCCATGAGTGTACAACTAAACAAAAAACAGTCCCCTTGCCTAAGCCCAATAGGTGAATCCACTGTCTGAGTTGAGCATTTGCTTCACACCCACAGCATCAAAAAGCACTGAATGAGTGTGTCTGGTTATGTTCCCAGTGCTGTGCTGGGAGCTGTGAGGGGTACAGAGAAAGTGCACGAGGGCCCACCCCTCAGAGAGCTTCGCCTCCACCCATCTGCACGGCACCTCCACCTTGGTGTCTGCAAAGTATTCAACTTGCTCTACGTGTAATATCTGAAGGCCTCTGTTGCAAGGTAAGGAAAGACCTACATGGCTCAGAGGGCAGGAGAATGAGGGGGAAAGAAAAGACAGAAATAGGAAGAGGGCCCTGGTTTATAAAACCATCACTGGCACAGTTTCAATATCAGGGTAGACAGCGTGAAGCAGTCATGGTACTAGAGGGGGCACCGGCCCTGGACCACTTGCTGGCTCTGAAGACGTTTCGCTGTGTTAGGGTAATTTGTGGTGGGGTTTCCATAGCACCTTTGAGGCTGCGACACACAATTTACAGCAAATCAGAAGTAGACATTGACTTCTGAGTTGACCCAAAGTATCAAAAGCAGGCATTTACACAGTAAGAGTAGGGCGGCGTGGTATACTGATGTATACTGTCAGGTGAGATACAACGATTGCCATTTCATATTTGAAATTAAACAATTTCCTGTTGGTAGAAATTAAATATAACCTACTATTAAAAATAAACCAACAACCAGGCATTTAATAATCATTAGAAAAAACTCGCTGAGAATGTTTATCACGGCTCTTAATTTCTCCACCATTTCCACCCAGAGGCTCAGGGTAACAACAGCAGCGTCACCTCTGTTCTCTGAAACGTCACCCACACTTCAGCAAGTCCTGTCAGTTTCACCTTCCAAGTCTACTCGGTTCAAGCCGCCATCTCTTGACGGGGCTAGACTTGAGACTTCTTACTGGTCTCTCTTATATCTGGGCTGACTCTCCATTTTCCAAACAGCAGCCAGGGTGTTCTTTTAGAAACATAACCCAGGTGATACCATGCCTCTCTGCGCAGAACCCTTCCTTCTCCTCCCACGACCCTGGGAGTAAAATCCTGCAAAGACTTCCTTCATCCGGCTCTTGCCTGTCTCTTCAGCATCCCCTTCCTCAATAACTTATTCAAGCAATATGTGCTGAGCATCTATGTGTCTGGCACTGTTTTAGGAAGAGGAGATACGGTGGTAAACACAATAGACCAAGCCTGCCCTTTTGCTCTCCAAAAATGCACATTTGCATCATAAACCAAAACTTGCACCCGATTTCAGAGGGTTCACTGACCTCCTGAAGTCTACCCCTTTCAACCTCAAGATGAGAACCCTTAGCCTACATATAACAACCACCACGCTTTATGTTCTACAACGGGGCTTGGAAAACCTTTTCTGTAAAGGGCCAGATGGTAAATATTTTAGGCTTTGCAGTCCAAATACTGTAGTTTGCCAACCTCTGTTCTAGAAGAAAAGAGAATAGAGACTTTGATTTCACAAATGAGGATTTTAAGTGACTGCAAGATAAATGTGTTCTGATATTGAACTGATATTTGCAGGAAAGAACTAGCTTGGCCCCCAAGCTGCTGACAGTTTGGCAGCTGCTGTGTTATCCAAACGTCAGAATGAATTCTCACCTTATGTAATCTGACAGGAAAATCCCTGCAGAGACATGGAAGTGAGAACACCAGTTCAGAATAACAGAGTTAAGATGTCTAGTTTCAATTCTGTCTTTTTACAGACCACTCAGGGCTGGCCTCCAAATGCCTACACTGTACTGGGAGGCTTGACCTTGAATTTGTAGTACTAACAGAAAGCCCCAAACAATACATATTCAAGATACTGAATTTTCAAGTCCATCATAGGGAAGCTAAAATTAAACCATAAGGTAGATAAGGCCAGCTGAACAAACAGATTTTAAAGAAAATTACTGGGGCTTATGTCACATTACAAAGATATCGTGCAGACCTATTTTCTTATGAAATACAGCAAGGTGTGAAATAGCTATATCTTCATCTCTGAAGCACTTCTGTGGGTCAGGTGCCAGGACAGGCAAGCAGAAGAGCCAGGTGAGCTGAGCTGACAGGAGTCTGGAGGGGCTATCCATGAAGGCAGAGCTAGGAGGAGGCACCACCCACGCAGGGGTGTCCTGCAGCGAGAGCCAGGAGCCAAAGCGCGTTGAAAGAAATATGAACAAGCACTGATACAGGGCAAATCTAATTCAAAGACGAGAACCAGGAGGGCGCCATCTAGTGGTGGCTGGAGTGAGTTCTCTGAGGCAGCAGGTCGAGGAACCCGACAGCGCGGCTCCTGAACCATTATTGAAAAGATGGTGAGTAGCGACAGGTACTTACACTGTTAGTTCTGCCATCAGGCGACATAGGCATTCCTTCCTAAAAAAATCACTCAGCTACGCAGAATCACACAATAAAACCACAGGGCTGGGCTTCCCTGGTGGCGCAGTGGTTGCGCGTCCGCCTGCCGATGCAGGGGAACCGGGTTCGCGCCCCGGTCTGGGAGGATCCCACATGCCGCGGAGCGGCTGGGCCCGTGAGCCACGGCCGCTGAGCCTGCGCGTCCGGAGCCTGTGC
>NC_041217.1:21786628-21789025 GCF_002837175.3 Physeter macrocephalus
AGGGAGGCCCGCATACCACAAAAAAAAAAAAAAAAAAAAAAAAAAACCCCACAGGGCTTCTGGGAAAAAAGAGGACGGCGTATAGCACTCAAAACCTTCATCGGCGGCACCAGAAAACCTAATAAAAATGGTAGCACCATCTTATACGTGTTAGGCGGTTAAGAAATACATACACACTACAATAAATATTCCTTTACCTTGTAAAAGACCTGAGGGTTGCTGCCTCGGGAGCTACTGTGAGGTGTTGGACAGAGGGGGCTATTTGGTATCAGGGGAAGTTGTACACCAGTTGGGGATGGGTGTTGGCTCAAATCACAGGCAGAGCAAGGAGGTCACTGGCAGATTTTTGAGGTCTTTTCCTTCCTCATATGTAGGTCGGTTCAGCTGGGTACAGTTTTCTTCATTTAAACTTAAGATATGGCACATAAGCAAATGCAAATTTCATGTTCACTAATATGTTAATGTTGTTCCCTAATATATCAATAACTTCCCTAATATATCAATATTGTTCCTTAATATGTCAATCGTGTTGGAACAGATTCATTATTTCAGAACAAGCATTATAGCAGAACTGACTGAACTCTCATTCAAGGCTAACAGTTCCAATTAAGAGTAGAAAAAAAGGAGGTTCTATATATGAGTCTACCCTCTGTGCCTGTGTGATAGAGTTTGGAGAACCCATGGGACTGGCCTGGGAATCATCCCTGGGGGCCAGTGCGGACTCAGGTCCCAAAGGGCTCAGAGACTCGAGTGGATAGTGTCACCTCCAGCAGCTTCAGCTGGTTCCTGTTTCAACAAGAGACTGAACGGGAGGAGGAAGTTCTCAGTCCTGGTGACACATTAACCACCGGGGAGCCTCGAGCCCGCTGAAGCCCAGACTTACAATAGACCAGTTAAATGAGACTCTTAGGGGTGGGCCTCAGGGGTCTGTACTCTTAACAAGTATGCGAATTTTGTACACACCCACATTTTAGAATCACTGGTATAAACCAATGGTTCTCTAACTTGGCCATACATTGGAATCACTGGGGGACTTTAAAAATAATACAGGTACCTGGGTCCTATCGGAGAGGTGAGGTTGGTCTGGGGTGTGGCTAAGGCAGCCCGAGTTGTTAAATCTCTCCAGGTGATTCCGATTTCTGAAGGTCGGCTCACACGGCTGCAATTCTGACTGTACCTTGGAACGACACAGGGTGCTTTAAAACTGCTGACTCCACAAATCAGACATAGAACTACCACAGGACCGTGCAATTCCATTTCTGGGCATATATATACCCCAAAGAATTGAAAGCAGGAACTCAAAGAGATATTTGCACACCACGGTCACAGCGGCATTATTCACAATAGCCAACAGGTAAAAACGGTCCCAATGCCTACGGACAGATGACGAGATAGAATGTGGTACACATACGATGCAATACTATCAAGTCTTAAAAAGGAAGGAAATCCTGGCACATGCTTCATCATACGTGAACCTTAAAGACGTTATGCTAAGTGAAATAAGCCAGTCACAAAAGCACATAGACTGTGTGATTCCACTGAGATGAGGTCCTTAGAGTGGCCAAATTCGGAGAGCCAGAAAGTGGAACAGAGGTTGCCAGGGGCTGGAGGAGGGAGGATGGGGAGCTACGGTTCTGTAGGTTCAGAATTTCTATTTGGGATGATGAGAAATTTCTGGAGATGGCTGATCGTGAGGGTAACACAGCAATGTGAATGTCCTTAATGCCACTTAAAATGGTTAAAATGGTGAATTTTATGCCCTGTATATTTTACCACAATCAGAAAATAAAATTAAAGAGAAAAAACCAACACCACTGCTACCTGAGCCTAACGCAGGGGCACCTCTGCTCCCTGGGCAACACAGTTAGCCTGCAAATCCCGCTGGCTGGGGCCAGGGCTTCTCCTGGGCTAAGTTAAATGCTTGATCCTTAACAAATAATACTCATAATGGGCTCTTTGACAGGATCCGGGATTCTGAGCTTGGCCGCAAGGCTGGAGAGAGAATGTTTCTCCTGGCAGGTGGTGGCTCACATCTGGCAGGAGGTCGGAGTGCTGGGCATGGAGGACCGCTGTCTGAGCAAAACAGTTCATTCATTTCCAAATGGGTGCTGGGGAGGGTTTCTCCAAGGTTCACATAGTAATAAAAATCCTGGACTGACGCCTTAATTTTGATAAAGGAGGCAAGAATACACAATGGAGAAAAGACAGCCTCTTCAATAAGTGGTGCTGGAAAAACTGGACAGCTACATGTAAAAGAATGAAATTAGAACATTCCCTAACACCATACACAAAAATAAACTCAAAATGGATTAAAGACCTAAATGTAAGGCCAGACGCTATAAAACTCTTAGAGGAAAACATAGGCAGAACACTCTATGACATCAATCACAGCAAGAT
>NC_041217.1:21790855-21814306 GCF_002837175.3 Physeter macrocephalus
TTTGTGACCACCTAGAGGGGTGGGATAGGGAGGGTGGGAAGGAGATGCAAGAGGGAGGAGATAGAATATATGTAAATGTATAGCTGATTCACTTTGTTATAAAGCAGAAACTAACACACCATTGTAAAGCAATTATACTCCAATAAAGATGTTAAAAAAAGAAAATCCTGGAGTGAGTCCACATGTGAATGTGTTCAAGGTCAGCCTTGGAAAAAGGCTCAAGGCCGGTGGACACGGTGACCCTCCCAGGGCAAACGTGTTCTCCAGATGCAGAATACAGCATCCCACAGGGACAAGCCAGCAAACGAGCATTCTGAAGGCTGCGATGTCACCGGGGCCATGGTCCTTCCAGCCCAGCATTCCGCCTCTGACAACAGTTCCAATAAAACCCATGGGTGATGGAATATTACTCAGCCATAAAAAGAAACCAAATTGAGTTATTTGTAGTGAGGTGGATGGACCTAGAGTCTGTCATACAGAGTGAAGTAAGTCAGAAAAAGAAAGACAAATACCGTACGCTAACACATATATATGGAATCTAAGAAAAAAAAATGTCATGAAGAACCTAGGGGTAGGATGGCATGGAGACACAGACCTACTAGAGCATGAACTTGAGGATGTGGGGAGGGGGAAGGGTAAGCTGTGACGAAGTGAGAGAGTGGCACTGACATATTTACACTACCAAACGTAAAATAGCTAGCTAGTGGGAAGCAGCCGCATAGCACAGGGAGATCAGCTCGGTGCTTTGTGACCACCTAGAGGGGTGGGATGGGGAGGGTGGGAGGGAGGGAGACGCAAGAGGGAAGACATATGGGAACGTGTGTATATGTATAACTGATTCACTTTGCTGTAAAGCAGAAACTCACACACCATTGTAAAGCAATTACACTCCAATAAAGATGTTAAAAACAAAAACAAAAACAAAAACCCATGGGTGACTGTAGTGCCTTGAACCTCAGAGTTTGCTCCCCAGATACAAGTCCAGCTTCCTCCACAAACCACCATGACTTGGAGGCTCTTATGGGTGTCCTCTTTTTCATTCAACACCACCTCTTCTCGTGGTGACCAGCTGCTGTACTGAGAATTTGTGCTTGTCCTAGAGTAACTCTTCCCAGGCCGAGCCTCCCTCTCTGTGCTGGTCACTGCTGGACGCTGGGGAGTCCCTGCCTGCAAGGGTCTCAAGGTTTCTAGAAGGACTCTAGAGCAGGGAGGCCCCAAGTGATGTCCCCGGACAAGCAACATCAGCAGCACTCAGGGCCCCACCGCGGCCCATCTGAGTCAGAAGCTCTGGGGCTGGGGCCTGGCAGGCTGTTTTAGCAAGCGCTCTGGGTGACTCTGACGCACACTCACGTCTGAGAACCACTGGGCTCCGTTCTGCAGGGAGGAAAGAAATACATCCTAATGACTACAACACCGCAGAGTGGGCATCTTCGCCTACATGCTCGCCCCACAGAGCTCTGAGCTTCCTCCCTTCCCTCGCCCTCCCAGCCTTTGGCAGGTATCATTGTTTCCCCACTGATACACATGAGAAAACGAAGGCCCAGAGCAGTTAAGTAACTTACTTAAGACCACACAGCTCTGTCTGCCCTCTAAGCCTAGCGTCTCTGGTGTGGCTGCAAAGTGGGTCCGTACAGGGGCACTGCTGTAACCCACCTCTTGGTCATCATCTGCTGATCTTGTGGTCACTTCCCCTGGGTCACAAAGGGTATGAGCCCTGGCTCCCAGGGGAAGGTGAGCCTCTCAGCCTCTCGCCCCTTTCAGCTCCGCGTGGAGGCCCACCCTACCCCGAGATGGTCCCTTTGCAATGCTGAGTTCTCTCCCACTCTCTCAGCACGACCTTCCTCCTTCCGGGTCTCTTGGGCCCTTCCTTCCACTACACTGACTCTCTGACGGCCTCGTAACTCCCCTTGAACCTTCCGTGACCTTTAAATGCATCCGTCTCTTTACACCTCCCCATGGTTCTAGACTCCACAGACCTTCTCTTCAAACCCGCTTTCAACACCTCCAACTCGGATGCCTCCTTGCTCTGCTATCCCATCTGTCTATACCAGTCACCTGCCCTCTGCGTGCCTGCACCTGGTGGCTATAGCTCTGTCAGGAAAAACCGCCTTGGTGCCCACACTAATGTGCAGAATCCAGTCGTGCTGTCACCCTCTCTCCTACCCCTAAGGAGTGATTCCAAACCTTCACCGGCTTCCCTCACCCATCACGCCTGGCCTTGGCCCTCTCAGAAGATGTTGACCTTGCTTCCTACTTCTAGGAGAGAAGGAAGGTCTGGCTCTTGACGTGGCCCTTGCCGCAGCCATCCAGTGACTCTCTGTGGCCGCCGGCGAGGCCCACAGGAGGGCTTGTGGCCCGTCCTGGGGGCAGTGTCCTGCGGAGCCACTGGGAGGTGAGCTCCGGGGTCAAGAGCGTGTGGTGGGACTCAGGCAGCTCAGGCTGGTCCGGCCAGAGAGGGCGGCTTGTTCGTGCACACCTGGGTGCAAGGGGCGCTCCATGGCCAGACGTGGCAGTCCGTTCATGCAAAAAAAAAAAAGAAAGCGTGCTCCCCACCCACCCTTGTCCTCAGACCCATCACACGCCCAAGGGGAGACAGTCATCAGCAGTTTCCAAGAGCATCGCAGATTCACACAGCAGGGCAAAGCCTGACAACTGACGATGGTTCTCCAAAGAGGAAGCAGACAATTAGCGCACTAGGTCTCCGTGCACTGGTGCGACCTCAGGAGAACGGTTTACTGATTTGCTGGTGCCCGGGGGTCTCGTTAGGGTTTGTTTGCATCTCTCCGTGTGCAGGGTGCTTCGATACAAAGCTTGTCTAGTAAGTCTAGCCCAGCGAGACACTTCCCTTTCATGTGTCGGGGTGGAAGGGGATATAACAAGAAACTCAGTCAAATGCCTTGCTGAGTTCCCAGGGCTGCTGGAAGCTGGTAACCCTGTCAGGATGGAAATGAGCTGAGTCTGATACGACTCGCTGTTCCAGAACCTATGCCGACCTGCCGGGGTTCCCACCACCTTTCCTCAGAGCTGCAGACCCTGGGCCAGATCTCTTCTAGGAATTTGTCCACAACTGCTGTCAAGCTTACTGGTTTGTAGTTATTTTGTAAATATCTGTTGAATGAATGAAATTGCCACGTCCTGCCTCTGGGTCCTCCTCCCTCTTCACGGCCCGCAGGGCCAGCTGCCAGGGTGCTGAGGGCTCATCTGCGCTCTGGATCCCTTGGATGGGCTGCTCTTGGGCGGGGGGGTGGGGGGAAAGCCTGGAGCTCTTCAGAGCAGCTGCAGCTCGCCTGCTCTCTCCCCTCCTACCTGGGGGTGGTTATCTGTGCTTATGATCCCATCAGCTTCTGAGAGGGAGCTTGCCCCTTCCTTCTTCTTCCTCATCTGGACATACCTTGAAATATCCTCCTGGGCATCTGTAGCATTTCCTCCAGATTCAGGGCATTTGGGGCTATAGCCTTTCTGATCAAACACTGCGCCATATTCATCTTTGGTTGTGGACCCGTATTTCCATCATCAGTACATATGAAACTCTAACAAGGTGGGTGAAGTCAGACCAGCTTCCTTAATCCCCCACTGGAAGAAGCCTCAAGTACATCAATGCAGATGGTGGCTAATTCTGTGAAGTTCATCTCAGGACACCACCACCAGCATCGATTCCCCTCACTTCCAATTGTTTGTTCTGTTCAGCCCCACAGCCCCTGCCTCCTGTCTGGGCTGCTGCAGTGCCCACCCCCTCCAGCTGATGGCCCACAGCAGGCCTGACCCCGACACCTGCATCTCTCGCTCAGCTAAATGAGGGGGCTTGTAGAGCATGGCTCTGCCCAGAAACCTTCACTAGCTCCGCCTGCTCACAATGGCCCAACTCTTCAGGGCATAAACCTCCACCGTGGACTATAATCTATTCCTGGAATGGCTGATTAGAGAGGTCCCTCAGCGCCTGAACCCTCCCATTGGACAGAGGGGAAACTCCATCCAATCTACCTTCTGGCTGATCTAGTCTTGCCTGGGCTCCAGGGATAACTCACCTTCTCCCAGAGTGAAACTGGATCCCAATTTCTCTGCTTATGCTGATCCTGGGCTTGGAATGCTTGTTCCCATCTCATCTGCTTACCCAACTCCAACTCACCCCTCACAGGCTACCCGAGAAGCCAACTCTTTCGTGAAACGGTTCTCATATTCCTACAGGCACTTTACGTCCCTCCCTTGTTCTGTGTACATTTTCACGAAGGCATTTTCATCACATCCTGTCTCCTCCAGATTGTCCATCTCCTGAGGGCAAGGACTCAGTTTTGCTCACGCGGTACCCCTGAGGCACACAGCACAACTGAAGCGCCTGCGGATATGTTCCCCACTAACGTTTTGAAGGAGAGTGAGTTTCATCAGGAGTACTTACCTCCAGTCCTAACTGAAGGAGCTTCTAGTATGTTCTTGTTCTAGAGGCACGGGGTCCCTGACTGCTTAAAGGCTTCAGTTTCTGAGACAATGGGGACCTCCTCGCAGCAATGATGGTCGTCAGTGTTCTTCTGGTGAATCGAGAGAAAGGGCTTTTGTTTTCCTACGGGAGAACAGCAAAGCTAATTAGGAGGGAGAAACAGAAAATATTACGTAGATGTTTTTCTATGCCACACAGTGATTTTCTCTGTAGGGGTATTTAAAACTTTAGATGTGTCTCTGATTAAGTGAAATTTTAATTGAAAAAGATCAAGACCCTTTTGTAAATCGAGGCATATGGAACATCAGAGCTGAAGAGACCTGGAGAAATCTCAGGCCCAGCCTCTGGGCCCATCAGTCATGGGGGCTTTCTTCCTTGTCCCTCCAGGGAGGGATCTCCATACTTTCATAATCCACTCCATCTTTATTGTCACAGTGGTGGTGAGGAAGCACCTCCCTTGGACCCAGATGTCCCTTTCATGACATTTCTGTGGTCATTTAGTTGCTGGGGACCCACACACAGGATGAGGACAGTCCACCGTCTTCTCCATAGGGAGCAGAGAGCTTGTGGGTGTTTCTAGGGAAAAAGCTGGGTTTGCCATCAGAGTTTGACATTTCTAAGCAGTATGATTAAGTAAACTATGGTTGAGCTAGGAGACACTGGATAATTATTGGGTCTCAGATTGAGGATGAGATGGGCCCTGAAAGTTAAGAATGACATATAGTGCTTTTCATCATTTGATTGAACTGTGGCTCAGAGGTTAAGTATGTGCCTGTCACATATCCATCACATTGTGCAGCTAGGATTTGAATCCAGCCGTGAATTTAGTTGTCATTTTGATCTTCAAAAGAAAAAAAAATCAAAATTGTCGACACTGCAGAATAGATACAGAGCCTCCAAGGATGATTTGCATATGAACCACCCAGAGACCTTGCTGAAATGCAGATTCTGATTCAGCAGGTCTGGGGAAAGACCAGAGATTCTGCATTTCTAACAAGCCTCCAGGTAATACTGATGCTGCTGGTTCAGTGACCATGATTTGTGAGGTAGGGACTTAAGAGAGCTGTAATGGGCTTCATTGCTCACTACTCAGGCTGCCTCATCTCCCAGGAATAAAGTATGACCAGGATGCTGCATGATCACTTTTGAAAAGGGGGCCATACATTCGCCCCCAATTCTTCTTAGTCCTGAAGACTGAAGCATTGGATGGTGCTCGAGGAAGGTTATTTGAGGCTTCTGAGGCAGGGGAGCTGGGCACGTCACATCGTTTTACTTGGAGCTAAGGAAAAAGGAGAGCTTGGGTACCACTTCTCAGGCTCCAGGACAGGCGCCTCTCCTGGAGACCAGCAGGGGGCGCACAAAGGGCGGAGACCAAGGCAAGAGCCCTCCGAGGGCCTCCGGAAAGTCTGGGCTGAGGGGTGTGGAAGCCACCTGGGGCTCTGAACTGAGCCCCGCTGAGAAGTTCCTATTGCTTGCTTACGTTTAGAGAGCACGCAAGTGCTCCTGGCAGGCTGGCACAGGGAGAGGAGGTCACGACCGAATTTCAAAACAGGACTGTGATGTCTTTTCTTCCTTGGCATGCACCTTAGAAGGAATTACCCACCTCCCTCCCCCAACCCCTTTGAGGCTCTGAATCTGTAGAGCAGTGTACACAATTTTGATTTTTAGGAAAGGTCAAAATGACAACTAAGTTTGTAGCTGGATTCAAATCCTAGCCCCACAATTTAATAGATGTGTGACCTTGAGGAAGTGCTTAACCTCTCTGAGCGCCAGCTTAATCACCTATACGTTCGCAACAATAATAGTTTCTACTTCCCTGGGGAAGCTTCCACAGAGGCTTTTGAGGACCCTCCAGATTCCGAATGAAGAGCCCAGTTATTGATGTGTAATCCTCTAATATTTCTTGCTTGCTTAAGTAGACAGACATCATTTATCCAACTGCACCTCACCAGAAATGTATTCCTTTTGGAAAGCACTGAAGGGGAAAAGTGAGAGAAGGAAACGGAATTATTTCTCAATACGCTGGGGAGATTTGGCGTTTCTTTTTTCTGCACTCATGGGAAATTATGTAAAAGTTTCCCCTATTGTCTTTTTGTGTGTGTGTGTGTGTGTGTGTGTGGTATGCGGGCCTCCCTCTGCTGTGGCCTCTCCCGTTGCGGAGCACAGGCTCCGGACGCGCAGGCCCAGCGGCCGTGGCTCACGGGCCCAGCCCTCCGGACGCGCAGGCCCAGCGGCCGTGGCACACGGGCCCAGCCGCTCCGCGGCATGCGGGATCCTCCCGGACTGGGGCGCGAACCCGTGTCCCCTGCATCGGCAGGTGGACTCTCAACCGCTGCGCCACCAGGGAAGCCCTCCCCTATTGTCTTTAATATCTTCAGGTGGCAGTCCTCCAAAACAAAAACAAAAACAGCACCATCAAACAGAGGCATGCCAGTCTGAAGGCAGGATGTTAAACACCCAAATGGTTCAGGTACAAAAATGGCTTCTCTTCTGTCTGCTCATTACAAACTCTTTAACACACAGTTTTAAAGCATCTGATTGAAAGAAATAATTCCATCCGAGTGGTTATTAAAAACTAACAACTAGCGTGACGCATCTAAAAATCCTTGGGAAAAGATAGCTCACCAAGGAATCGAACATCTCTGTCTTCAGCTTCAGGCAGCACCAATATCCTCAATTAGAAAATTAACATCTGAGACTCTGACAGCACCCCCGAATGCAACTCAGCTAAACCCCGCGTGTTCAGGGATAAAGTAAATTGCCAGGAAAGATGGGCAGCTGCGAGGTCAGGAGCCCGAGCAGACAGAGAGCTGGGAAGTCCGATATTGCATCCCCTGAAAGTAATGACACAGACAATCCGCTAAGAGCGGCAAAAATCATTTGGATTGTGATGTAAATTGGAAGCACCTGGGGGGAGGCATGGGCAAGAGAAACCTTATTAAACTATGATCCGTTAGACACAGAGAATGGAAATGTGAAGAGAGATTACAAAACATTTGAGAACTGTCCTGTGAGGGAACTGCAGTCTGTGCTGGATTAACAAGAGCATCAAGAGAAACCTCCCTAGGCTGGTAAAATCAAGTCCGCTCTTCAGCTGAGGGAGACACCCCCTAGTGAGAGGTGAGGGAAGGAAGAGGGAGGGAGTCAGGCCAGGAGGAGGGGGTCCTGCATCTCCAGGCCTGCCTGCTGCAGAGGAGGAAAGATGATTTCACTGGCGGTGCCCCAGGGACTGTAAGCAGGGCTGGGAAACACGCCCTTGCTGGAAACACACATTCCTGCTACGTGCCCAGCGCCCAGGGCCCCCAGGGAGGTGCATGGAATGTGGAATTTGCCCTGGGCAGGCTGCCTGGGATGGCTGTGCTCCATTCTGAATGGGGGAGGGGTCAGCAAGAAACTTGGCTCCTTGGCGCTGTGGGTGGTCCCTTCCAAGATGCATGAGATATGGCAAAAGCTCTGGGCTGGGAGAGGGGAAACCTGGGTTCTAGCCCTCCTTCGGCCATCACCTGGGCATCCTTGACAAGTTTAATTTCCCTTGTCCTGTTTCTGTACGTGTATGATGGCAAGCTTGAACTGGAAGCACTTTTACAGCCTATAAACCCTAAAGTTATCTAATGAGACTTGCTGAGTATCATGACAGCAATCACAGACCAGGACACAATCACAACCCGCCCCCCACTTTCAGCAAATTTGCAAATCTGTTATAGATATTCTTGAAAATATCTATGGAAAATAATGGTATCGATGTACCAATAAAATGGATAAATAAAATGGATCCACATATATCCTAGCCTCGAATAGCAACTTTTTCCCGCCTAGGAATTTACTCTCAGAGGGAACTGCTTCTTTGGCTAGATAATCTTTTGAGAGTAGAAAACTTTTCCCCCTCTTTGTATTTCCATCTTCTGCTGTCCACCTCCACCCTCTAGAAGTCTCCTGATGTCATTGCCCCAGGCCAGGTATGTAACAGGACTGATTCCAGTTTGCAGGATCTTCTGGCGTTCATTTCCCAAACAGGGACTTATGTCCAGGACACAGAGGCTCTTCCAGGAGGTCCTGAGAGGAGTGAAGTTGGTGGGGCAAAACGGTGAGGTTTGGAAGAAACAGGAAAGGAAGAGAGGTCTGGGGGCCCCAGGAGGACAGGACTTTGGCAAGTCCCCAGAGTTTGGCCGTGTGGTCCAGAAGCAGCAGAGACTGCCAGGGAGGCAGGGTCAGGAGCGTGCTCAGCGGTAACCTGAATGGACCAGACTGGCGACCAGAATCACCCTCAGCCCTGCCCTGAGGTCTCGGCACTGCGTAAGATCCAGAAATTATGACACCACCCTGGGGTAGTTTCTATTCTTGCCAGCCTGGTGAGACAAAGGGTGTAAATGGATATTAAGTTGATCTCTAGAAAATAAAAGGAGAGGCAGTATTTCTTACACACCTCAGCGTCTTATTGATTCATACTTGCAATCCTTTTGTGTGTTGAGAAAGAAAGTAAAGTTAGCCTTGGGGCTTTCTAGAACCAGTTAAGTCTCGGACCATGATGAGGCGGAACCTCAGAACACAGAAACTCAGGGCTGAAAGTGGTTTTCAATCTTGCCTTCATTATGGCCAAGTTCAAATGCTGGCTCAGTTGTCCTGTCTACAAAATGGAGTGGTTATGAGGATTAAATGAGATGATACACGTAGCTCGTATTTCTGGGTCCCTTGCAGTGTCTTGCACGTGGTAGATTATTTGTTGACTATTAAATTATTTATTGACTAGTAAATCATTTATTGATTATTAAAGCTAGTCTAACCTACAATGAATAGACAGACAGATAGATAGATTAGTAACTGGTTTGGTGACCTCGGATAAGTCATGCTGTCAGCAGTGCAAGGACTAAGAATCCTGCAGTAGTGTCGGGACCATGAACATTCTTCTAGAGGGAAGCGTGAGCTGCTCATCTTGAATCAGTATGCTGGTTTAAGCGCATGGACCCTGAAGCCAGACACATCCAGTTGGAACCCTGGCTCTCCATTCACTGCTGTGTCATTGGGTGGGCTCCGTGGGCCTCATTTTTGTCACTGGAAAAATGAGAATAATAACAATACCCACCCCACGGGGACTCAGAGCAGTGTCTGGCTCAGCGTAAATGCTGTTTTTGCGTTTGCTGTTATTGCTGGTGTCATGAATTTGTGCACAGTCAAGGAGAAAACATCTGGCCCCCACCGTTATGAAGCAATGTCAAGTTTGGGGCACTTGAGACAAGTTTACCGCATGCCAGGGAGGTGAGAACCAACTGTTTCCAGGTTGCAATATCCTCTTGTTGGGTTTGGCAATACCATGACTTTGGAGATGACCCCAGATGAGAGTTCTCTGGGACAACTGTGGGGAAGGGAGGGGAGGAAGGTTAAATGAAATACAATCAACGTGAAGAGCGGAATTTATCCATTTTCCTTAGCACAAATGGGCTCCTTCCCTCCTGCAATCAACTGTGGTTATATTTCTTACAAAACAAACAAAACTATCTTCTCTGGACATGACCACTCCTCCCTCCCTGCTGAGAGAAAATCTATCCTTTTGTGGTCAGATTCCTCAGACATGAGGTCTGAAGACTCCACCCAATTGTTCTACTAGCCTCTTCTGGCCCCATGAGACCCGGCTTTCCTGTGGGAGCACCCCTCTCAAAGTTGGCCTCCTTCTCATCTTTTCTTGCCCGAATCTCTCTGTTCTTCTTTTTGGCTCACACAGCTTTGGCCACCCATCTCTTCCTGAACTCTCTCCTCCCTTGGCTTCCTTGATTTTCTTCTCTCTTTCTGTCATTCTGTTTTCCACCAGTTCCTCTCTCCCGCCCCCTGCCCCTAGAACGTAGGTCTTCCCCTAGACCTTGTTCTCGGCTTAGCTTCTTCCGGCAGTGATCACATTTGCTTTCACACGCTGGGCAATTCCCACTACACTCCCACCACCTCCCCCTAACCCCGACCTGAACTGTACTCAAAGTGCTGATTAAAGGACATCCCCACGTGGGTGTCCTGCAATAACTTCAGATGCAATAATGCCCCAAAGTGACTTAACAGTATTTTGGTCTTTGAAAATCCTCCAGAAAACAGGAACGGTTTTGCACGGCGCTCAGAAGGGTGTGAGTGGACCTCTCCCTGGGCCAGGGGCCCAACTCTCTTGTGAATCAATTTCCCCCTGCCTCACAGCTTATGAGCCAACCTTCTCCTTTACTCTATATTCCTCATCACCGAATCTTACTTGTTTTCCTTTCAGCTGTCCCTAGTGTCGTCCTTCCTTTTACATCTTCATCACCCAGGTTCAGCCTTCCACCCAATGTATGTTTATCGGGCACTCTCTCCCAGGAAGGCTGTAAGCTGATAGGGCTTCATCAAGGATAAACCCAGTCTCAGGGATCGGGGAGCTAACAGTCAGGACTGGGGCGGCGTGGGGCGCAGCCACAGAGGGAGTGACGCCGTGAGAGGGTGTGCTGGCAGGGCAGCGGGGCGCGAGGGAGGATGTGCAAACCCAGCCTGAGGGACCTCCACTCCCAGCGGATATAGACACTGAGCGCTGAGTCCTGTGGATGGGGAAGGGTAAGCTTGGGACAGCAGAGGGCACTCCCGGCAGAGGCTGTCAAACAACACCGTCAGGGGAGAGGGGGAGGCCAGGCATGGGAGTCCACTGTGGGTTCAAGGTGGGAGCTGGCGGGAGGTGAGGCTGGAAAAGGTACCCTGGGGCTGGATCAAGAAGGACCTTGAAGTCTGTTCTGAGGCAGAGGGGGCTGCTAAGTGTTCTGAGTACTGCCACCGCATTAAACGCGAATTCCTCCACCAACCTTATCCAGTCTTTAAATTCCCAGTAATAGTGCTTAAACCACAAGTAGGTGAGGTGCTTCACAGTATCCAAATCTGGCTGAATTTCAATCAAGAATCATTTACCAAATGCTGCCTGCTATGTGCCAGACACCAACGCTGGCTCAGAGGACCGTGAGATGAGTGAGACACAGCCCCGCCTCTGTAGGTGGGGCAAAGACCCCTCAACCCAACTGGGCAACACAGGGTGTCCGCGCTTCAGTAGAGGTGCAGGCAAGGAGCAACGGAGAGCAAAGGGAAGAACACCCCCCAACTCTGCCTGAAGACTGGGGGAAGGGCCGGCCAGGGAAGTCTTTCTTGGAGAAGGTGCTATGTGAGGTGCTTCCTAAAAAACAGAGGATTCCCGGGACTTCCCTGGTGGCCCAGTGGTTAAGACTCCGCGCTTCTAATGCAGAGGACACGGGTTCGATCCCTGGTCGGGGAGCTAAGATCCCACACGCCACATGGCCAAAAAACCCCCAAAAAACAAGAACAAAAAAACCCAAACCCTGAGGATTCCCCAACAGAGAGAATCCTGGGCACAGGAGAGCAAGTGTAGGGAGAGAGAGGCACGCAGAGGAGGCGTAGTCAGAGCGCCACGGGCAGTCCGTGTGCTATGAGCAAGGGGTGGACTGACAGCGGCAGGAGGCGGGGCTGGGAAGGAAGGCAGGGCATTTGGACTGCACAGGGGAGAGGCAGCGAGTAGTCTGAGCTTCCTATTATCCTTGGGCTTTCTGTCCTCTGCCTTGCCTGGTGCCTGACTGCTGTTTCTGTAACAAATGCAGCTGAAGACCAAGCAGCTCCCAAAGCCCTCTCTGCCTCTTCCAGCCCACATGGGCTGTCTTCTTTGAACCAGCAGATGACGCCACCTAATTTCACTTACTTGCTCTCTAACCGTTACGCAGGTGCTCGTTTTCTCTCCTCCCCTGAACCTGGAAGCTTCTGAAGGGCAGGAACAATGCCTCAAACCTGAGTTGGTCCCATAAAGCTGAGCACACTGTGGGTCGGGGGGAGGGCGCTGCAAAACCAGTGCTGGGAATTCCTGAAGCTTGAGACCTGACTGAAGATTTGAATCTGCTTTCTGCATTCTTCTCCACGAAACAACAAGGGAAGCAAACACATGTGGATTCAGTAACTGTACATTCCAGTGTTTTCTTGCTCTCCGAGTCTATGAGCATGAATAGACAAACAGGCCTATTTTGATTTCAACACTCAGCAACGCCAAACTTCTGGATGCAGAGAAATCCACAAAGGAGGCTCTGGGACACAACTTCCTCAGAAGTCTTGCCTCCCCAGAAAGAAACCCAAAAAGCTGGCAGGGATGGCTCTGCATTCAGACAACAGAATCTAAAGGCTTCTTGCTCTGCTCAGAGCTATAATACCCGAGGGGATGATCCTGTGATGTCATTTAGGATGGAAGTACCGGTCGGGTTGACATGCATGGTGTGGGCATACGGATTGTTAAAATATGCTGGGCAGTTAACTTTGGCCTGGGCCCCTCCTCTGGGAACCCCCTGGAATGTCTCCACAATCCGGCAACTCAGGGGTCAGCACTGAGCACCAGAGACCTTCTCCCAGGGCCCTGTCCCAGGGTTCCCTTTCAGACTGGCTGTGCCCGGTACAACCGGAAGTTGCTGGCCACTGTCTTCTGTCCACAAGAACAAGGGTGAAGTGAGTCGGAGGGTCCAGGAGATCTTGGACAGATTTGTCAATGCTCAGCCTGGCTGAGTAAATGCAGGTAAAAGTGATCGAACAACAGACATTTGGCAAAGGCCTGGCTGCCCCCCGAGGGCAGCTCTCCAGCATCAGCGTGTAATCACTGTCGCCCTCTTCCAGGCACTGAGGAAGAGGACACATCCCACATGCACCTGACACCCAAACAGGGCATGGTATTGACTGGGTCACTGCTCAACAAGAGTGCCTATCTGAAGGACACCGGGGTCAGTTGCTTGTTTGTGGGTCCCGGTGCTGGATAGGTGTTCCAAACACTAAGTGACTACATAGCTAACCCACTGTAAGGGAAAACCTCTGCCACCAATTCCCACCCAACACGGCCTCAGCAGACTTCCTGGGATAGCACCCCTCACCCCCAAGACAATCAACTAACCCCCTTCCTTACCCCTTAAAAAATGTCGTTCCAACTGTGGTTTTCCAGGAGCATTGCCACTGTGCTCTTATTTTCATAGGCAGATTTTTTTTTTTTAACATAAAAGTCAACAATATTTACCTTGGAGTCTTTGCCAGGCTGCTCTACCTGGTGTTATGGGGGCGGAGAGGCGGAGGTTCAAGGCCTTTTGTTGAGCGGCTCAGTAACTTTCTGGGATTTCCATGGCTCTGCTGAGGGAGGCTGTCTCCCTTTTCCAGGGAAGATAGTGAAGCCACCTGCCCCTTCCCAGGGTGGGAACGGAAGTGAAGATGAGAAAGTCTGATAGCGCTGTTCCACGGTGGACATGCAAGTGACTTCTTCACAGCCAAGGTTTCCCGAGTCCCGCCGGCAAGGTATCTAAGTGCTCCCCCTCTGCCCCCGCCCCCCGGGGCCCCGAGGAGCGAAGAGCGCGGTCTTGGGAATGGGTCCGGGGAATGTGCGCCCGGGGCGCAGGAGGAGAGCTGGAAACAGCCCAGGACGGCCCTGGATGGGAAGAGGCGCCCGAAGGCCACCAGTGGCCCGGTCCCCGCCCCGCCCCGCCCCTCCTCTCTTGCGCGGCCGGGCGCTCGCCTCCGGAGAACTCTCCAGGCGCCGCGCGCGACGTCTCGCTCCTCCCAGCGGCAAAAGCGGCGCCCCAGGCAGGGCTCCAGAAGACCCCGCCGGCCCCGCCCCCGGACAGGCCCCGCCCTCGTCCCAGCCCTGCCCCGCAGCCCAGGAAACCTCTGCGTTTTCTCTGGCAAGTGGACCTCCTGCTCCAGGCCTGAGGCTCCTCAAATGCGCCCCGGAGACCCTGCGGCTGCGGGGACCGTCGCAAGTGTCCGTTTGACGAGGAAGAACATAGGGGACCTGTGGATTTGGGAGTCGAGAGGGAGGGACGCGGGTGCTGGGTGCGTGGGGCGCCCTGGATCCCAGGGGGAGGGGCCGCCTATAAGGGCTGCGGGCGTCCAGGTCCGGGAGAGGGGGACCGAGCTGCAACCTTTGTAGACTCCCGAAATGTCCCTCGAGATCATCCAGGCCAGCATTCCCTTCCCTTCCTCTTCCCATTGTACAGAGGAGGAAGCCCAGGCCCGAGGACCTGGAGTAGGGGTCCAAAGGCACAGCCAGAAGCTGGCGGAAGAGGAACTCGACCCCATGCTCTCTGACTCCCAGTGCAGTGCTCCTTCCACTACGCCAAACCGCAAGCTAAAAGCGGAACATTCTGATACATTCCAGTCAGCGAGGGCCAGCTGGGATCTGGCACGATTTGAGGAAGGAAGCCCCGGGTTTGTCTGGAGAACCCAGGAGAAGACAGACCCTTTCTGTCCTGCCTTCTCTTTTATTTCCCAACTCCTCCACTGCTAGAGTTTGCAGGTAAAGGGACCTGTCAAAAGTAAAAAACCGGCTCTCCAGAGGCCTGTGCAACCAAAGGGTTAAAGAGAGGTGACCGTCAGAAAGTGGCGGAGTGGCTCGCTGGCATGAAACCCAGTTCGGGGACAGATACGGCACTGTCTTGAGTAGGACTGAGGTCGGGGGAGCGTGAGGGCGGGCGCACAGACTGCTCTGGTGGATGAGACCCTCGACCCCACTAACGGTGGGAGCTCGGGTGTAATCACAGGACGGCTGACTCTCCCACCCGCTGACCAGTGGAACTGGGTGATAGGATGGGCAGGGCGGGAAAGATCCGTGTAAAACGAGGGGCTTAATTACAGCGCAAGGATTTCATCACAGAGTCTTTCCGGCTTCCGTCCTTGGCTGGCAGCCTGAAGTGTGAGCGACAAATTGCCTCAAGCAGGTCTGAAGGGCCGCATGCAGAGGGATAGAGCCGCCTTTCCGCTCAACCCTAACCCCACTGTCGGGGGGCTGTGGAGATGGAGGGGTGCTCACACTCCGGCTGCCAGGAGTGGAGGGGGGCGGTCTGCAAGGGCACCCAGGGAGTGCTGAGAGCTGGGAGCCCCAGCGGCCAAAACCTGACCGGAAACAGCGCCTTTCTGGGACAGGCCCAGGCTTCCCTTTTTTTGTCTTGTGGTATCAGGGCCACCACGTGGGAGAGCTTGGTTCCTGGCACGTTTACCCTGCTTTGTCCTGCTGGAACTGAAAGGCCAGCAGGGGTCTTGCAGAGTGCTGGGAATAGGTAGGGGAGGGAGGAACATCCCAGGCTGGAAGGCCTCCCAGGGACAAGCAGAACCCTCTCCCCAGGCCAGGCACCTGGCTTGGATACCATTTCCATTCACCTGGCTGCAGGGACTCATGTCATGCCTGGAATGACTCTTAGATCCTGAGGTCATTGAGAGAGAATGACAACTTATGCCTGAATCGCCAGGACAGCTTAGGGTGTTCTCACCTGTGGCCCTTGAAGTGAGCTTGCATCATCTTTCTCCAGTGTGGCGGGGAAGGGGCTGGTGATCGAAGCTTTTGCTGATTAGGGCCGAGGCCTCTTGCTTGCTTTTCGTGCATTAAAATCCAGAATGGTACACACCCTCAGGGTACCACAAGGTGCTCACAGGCAAAGCCCTCTTAGAGGTTCATATCACTCCCCTGTTTAAACTTGCAGTTACTTCCCTATTCACCGAGATTAACATCCAGATTGCAGACCAAGGCCCTGGCAACTTCTCCAGGCTTGTCTCCCTAACCCTCACCTCTCGGGCTCCAGCCTCACCAGCTGCCTTTCACTTGTTTAGGATCATTACCCTGCTCCTTCTAACTGGGATAACCTTCCCCACGACTCTGCATGGCTCACCCCCATCCATCCTTCAGTCTCCCCTCAAAATGGCACCTCTTTTTTATTTTTATTTTTTTCTGGCCAGGCTGTGCAGTTTGTGGTATCTTAGTTCCCTGAACAGAGATTGAACTCAGCCCGGCAGTGAAAGTGCCGGGTCCTAACCACTGAACGGCCAGGGAATTCCCTCAAATGGCACCTCTTCAAGAAGTTCCCTATCCCCTCTGTCTAAATGATGCTCCTCCTGTAATTCTTTCTCCTTGTATCCTGTTCTTTTCTTTTTCTTCACAACTCTCACCTCAATTTGTAATTTTGTACATTGTTTATTTTGTTGACTGGTTCAAGGTCAGTCTCCCCTTAATACTTAATAGACTGTAAGCCTCATGAAGGGAAGAGCCGAGTCTGATCTGTATCACGTTGAATCCAGTATCTGAGAAGTGTCTCCCAAGAAATATTTGTTGGTAAAAGAATGAATGAAAGGGGCTTCCCTGGTGGCGCAGTGGTTGAGAGTCCGCCTGCCGATGCAGGGGACACGGGTTCGTGCCCCGGTCCGGGAAGATCCCGCATGCCGCGGAGCGGCTGGGCCCGTGAGCCATGGCCGCTGAGCAAGAATGAATGGTATTAGCATTCTTCATTTTAAAGGACAAAATTAGAACTCAGTAAACTTGTAAACATAGGCATTAGTGACTATTTCTATTAAAAAGGTAATAACCAAAACAAGATTCAGGGAAATACAAATTCCAAGGTTGATTAGGTACTTCTTAAAACTAACTGTCCATTCAACAACCATATATTAAGCTTCTACAATAGACCCTGTGCTTCTGGCCAGGAATACAAATCTGAATAAGATCTGGCTCTCAGCATCAAGGAGCTCACTGCCCAGTGGAGAGGGTGGACATGTAAACAAATGGTTACAATATAATTTGATAAATGCTACAGTAACATGTGTACCTAACTCGGCCTGGAAGTCCCTGCATCCAGGAGCTGAGGTCATTGCTGCAACTGAAAAGATAATGGTAATTTGGTCACCCAGACAGAGCAGAGAGAGGGCATTCCAGGCTGGGGGAACAGCTTGAAGAGGAACTGAGGGGAGAAGGGAGGTGGCTCCCTTGGAGAACTGTCACTGGTTTGGTGTAAATGGAGTGAGGGGGTGGAAGCCAGATCACAGGAGTCCATCACATAGGCTCTGCTAAGGAGTTTGGATTTTTCTCTGGCTGCCTGTGGGGACTGGGGATCCACTGGATGGTGTTAAGCAATGGAGTGACACCACACCTTCATATTTGTCTACTAAACTTATAACCCTGACATCAGTGTGTACAATGAATGGGGTAAGGGATGTGGAAGGGGGCGGGTCTATCGGCAATAAGCCCAGCTAGGAGGCTACTGCTATTGTCCAAGCAGAGAGAATAAGAACATACATTAGAGCAGTGGCATTCATTCATTTCAGCCAATAAATTTTTTATGCATTTATGAGCCAAGCACCATGCTGGTGGTAGGATAGGATACTAATAGCCAGTGTTTACTGGGTGCTTACTAGGTGCCCTACTCTGTTCTGAGCAATATACAGGCATTAACTGATTTCATGCTCATGACAGCCCTATGAATCAGGACAATTATCATCCCCATTTTACAAATGGGGAAACTGAAGGAGAAGAAGTTGTGTAATTTACACTTGCTTACACAGCTAGTAAATGACAGAACCAGGATCTGAACTCAGGTAGTTGGGCTTCAGAATCCATGCTCTTAACCGTTATCCTATACTGATAACATGGTAATGAACAAGCTAGACAAGGTCCCTGGTCTTATAGAACTGACATTCTGGCCCTGGAGATGTAGAGAAGACAGATTAGAACAAGGTTTAGATGATGGAATCAGCAAAACATGGTCCCTGCAAAAGAAAGTGATGTCAGGGTAATTTCACAGGGTCCTGACTTTCTGATTGGTTACAGTTGTACTAGTCACAGAGCTAAGAAATACAGGTTTGGGGTGGTGGTATGGTAGAAGGTGGACTTGGAGGGACAGGTTGAGTTCAGTTTGGGGTAAATCGGTGTTGGGTTGTCTATGGGGTGTGTAGGTGGAGCATCCAGCAGGCAGTTGAAGTCTTATATCCGAAGAACAGGAGAAACTTTTATATGGAGACAGAGTTGGGAGGCATCAAGAAAGAGGTAACAGTTGAAGTACATAGGTGAAAAACTGTCTAGAAGATAGGCAAAGTCAAGGCCCAAGAAGGAGAATAAGTTCATTAAAGAAAAGATGGATAAATTTAACCACATTAAAATAAGACCTCTGTTCATCAAAAGACATTATTAACAGAGTGAGTGAAAATAAACAGAAATAAAACTGGAGGAGATGTTTGCAACACATGTAACTGCCAAAGAACAAGTATTCAGATCATATAAAGAAGTCATACAAATCAATCAGGAAAGACAAAAGAAGCATGGACAAAAGATACGGGCAGATACCTCACAAAAGAGGAAATCCAAGATAACCAGTAAATCAACAAATGAAAAAGTGCCACATTGCATTAGTAGTATGCTAAATGCAAATGGAAACTATAATATGTCACATATTACACATACATCATATGGACCCCAAGTAAAAAGTCTGATAATAACAGGTGTTGGTGATGATATGAAACAACAAAAATTCTCAAACCTTGCTAGTGGGAATGAGAATTGGTACAACCATTTGGGAAAAGTTTGGTATTAACTTGGAAAGCTGAAGATTCACGTGCACTAAGGCCCAGAAATTCCATGCCTACAAAGTATATAACCTGGTATTCTCCATACCAGAATATATACATGAAAATGTTTAAGGCATCATTGTTGTAATATCCCTGCAGTAGACAGTTTCTGTAATCGCTCCCAATGATTCCTGCCTCCTGGCATTCTTGCCTGTTTGTAATCCCCTCCTCTTGAGTGTGGGCTGTATCTAGTAACTTGCTTCTAACAAACAGAATATGGCAAAGGTGATGGGAAGCCATTTTTTTTTTGTTTGTTTGTTTTTTATGGTACGTGGGCCTCTCACTGTTGTGGCCCCTCCCGTTGCGGAGCACAGGCTCCGGACGCGCAGGCTCAGCGGCCATGGCTCACGGGCCCAGCTGCTCCGCGGCATGTGGGTTCCTCCCGGACCGGGGCACGAACCCGTGTCCCCTGCATCGGCAGGCGGACTCGCAACCACTGCGCCACCAGGGAAGCCCAGGGGAAGCCATTTTTGAGACTAGGTTATAAAATAATGTGATTTCTACCTTGATGATATCTTCTCATTGGCCCTCTACCATGTTGCTACCATGTTGCCAGCTGCCCTATAAAGAAGTCCATATGACAAGGAATTGAGGGAGGCCTCTTGCCAACAGCCAGTGAGGATCTGAAACCATTCGTCCAACAGCCTGTGAGAAATAACTCTTGCCAACCACCACTTGAGTGAATTTAGAAGTGAATCCACCCCCAGTCGAGCCTTAAGATGAGACCACAGCCTCAGTCAGCCTCTTGAATGCAGGCTTGTGAGAAACCAGAGCCAGTTAGGCCATGTCTAATGTCCTGGCTTCCAGAAACTGTGACATAATACATGTTGTTGTTTTAAAACACTAAGTTTTGGGGCTGATCTGTTATACAGAAATAGATAACTAATACAATCACCAAACTGGAAATCACCCAAACATCCATCAAAAGTAGAATGGATAAACAAACTGCGGAACAATTATGGTCATACAATGGAACATTAGACACCATTGAAAACAAGTGAACTATAACTATATCCACCAATATGGACAAAACATAAAAACACATGTTGAGCAAAAGAATCAAGACCTAAGAGAAAAGATAAATGTTATTCCATTTATGTAAAATTCAAAACAGGCAAAGCTAAACTATCCTGTTTAGATATACATAAATAGGTGATAAATTATTTTAAAAGATCAAGAAAATGATGATTGTGGAAGTCAAGGTGGTCATAGGGAGGAAGCACCATTGAGAGGGAGCCCCAGTGTTCTTCTAGGGTGGGGACAATGTTCTGTTTCTTGACCTGGGTGCTGGTCACAGAGGGTTTGCTTTATAATTGTTCATTTCAGTGTGCTGCTATGCTTTACCCACTTTTATGTATGTGTGTTATCTTTCACATTAAACAACTGTAGAAGAGATAAGGAAGAAACAAAGAAAGTGGAAAGAAAAATAGGAGGAAAATCAAGAAAGAGAGGAACCAAGGAGGTTGTTGTATGAATTTCAAGCAGGTGGAAATGGTCAACTGTTCTAGAAATCAAATACCAAAAAGAGTAACATCTTCCCATTGGATGTGACAAATTGGGAATGTGTGTGGCAGAAATCTGAGATGGTCTCCAAGGTTTCCCCACCCTGGTGCACCCACCCTATGTACTCCTCTCCCCCTGAGTGTCGGTGAGACCCGTGACTATGATGGGATGTTTCCGTCTTTGATTAGGTTATATAAGCCTCCATCTTAGCAGACTGTTGAGAGATTCACCTGTTGGCCTTGAAGAAGCAAACAGCCTGTTGTGAACAGCCTTATGGAGGGGACCATATGTTTAGGCCCGAGGGCAGCCTCTAGCAGCTGAGAGTGGTCGCTGGCCACCAGTCAGCAAGAAAACAGGGGGTTCCATCCTATAGCCACAGCCCCAAGCTCCAGAAAAGAACATAGCCCAGCTGATGCCTTAATTTCAGCCTTGTTAGATCCTGAGTAGAGAATCCAGCTACATCACTGGACTACTGACCCATGAGACTGGACTACACCATGCTTGGACTTCTGACCCACAGAAACTGTGAGATAATACATGTGTGTTATTTTAAGCCACTGAGTTATGTGACAATAGAAAACAAACACAGCAGATCATTGAGGACCTCAGCATCAAGTTGGTCATTGAGAGAAGTCTGTGCAGGTCTTTAACATAGGATGATGCCATGACTCCCATGCCCCTGTGGTCCCTTTGCTTGAATTCAACAAACTCTCCCTCACTCTGCTACCTGACAAATTTGGCTGGAAGAGATCATTCCTTCTACCGTGTGCTGCCATCATATGCCATCCCTGTTATCGGTGCCACCGTTCTCCCCTTGAATCCAATTTACTCCTGTTCATCACTCTGCCAGGCTGTGAGCTTCAAGAAAGCAGGTCTCTTTGTAGAGTTTCCTTATCTTCACCTTTCTGTCCCTGGCCCCTTGATCTGGTTATGACACATGGTGAGTGCTCAATAAATGCTGGCCAAAAGGGTGAAGCAATGAATGATGAAAACCCATGCTTGCTTCATTATACTTGTCGGGAGCCAGGCTTAGGGAATGTACACAGCTGACTTTCTGTGGCAGCTTTGGGCTCTGGAGTTCTATGGGGCCACCAACATGTCAGGTAATTTGCAAGCCCTGGAAAGGCCCTTATGGGTGACTGTGGTTGTCCCCTCTCTAGGGCCAGTTGTCCATGTGCCGCTAAAAAGGAGCTCACGGAGAGGGCAGGTGGGATGGCCCTGTCTACCGATGGTCTCAGAGAGCTGAGCTGTAAAATGTTTCTAAAAGCCCCTTGGCGAGGTCATTTTATAGCTCTTCAGGACAGCCAATTATTTGAGGGCCTGAAACAGTTGGAGGGCTCAGAAATACGACAAAGGCTGTGTAATCCCAGTTTTATAACTGAACTTCATAAGAGTCCAATATGGCCAATGCTCTAGGTGAGGAAAGGAAATAGCTGGCCTGTCACACTCTGCTAATGTGAGTTGACATTATCCATCTGGTCTAGTGCTGGATTTTAGCTTTCTGTTCTTTTGGAAACGTCCCTCACTGGATCTTAATTGCTTCCTTCTCCCCCTCCTTTCCCCCCCTTTCTTCACCTCTTTCCTCCTTTTGCCAAAACAAAGTTTTTTATTTTCAGGATGCTTATGCAGGTACTCCTCTCTCCTTTAGACTATAAGCTATCAAACTCCCTTTGATTCTAGGTAGAATCTGGCTACTTCTTCCTTCCTCCTGTTTCTACTCTCCCTACTGCTTCCTCCTCCCAAGTCCCAGTCAAGGTGGAATGCCTTTTATATTGTTAGTTAGTGAATGCAGTTAGATGAGCAGTTCACCCTCCTGGGATCCACACTTGCATGTCTGAGATCACAGGTTCAAGCGTAGCTGCAGGGCTGCTAAGATGGCTTTGCTGGGTTGTGCCTTCTGAAGATTTCCCAGTTGGTCGGCAAAAGGTGGTGGGTCAGAGGGAGGTGTGTGTTGGCAGGGGTGCAGGCGCTTTTCTTCTAGCAGTGTTTCATTCTGCTGCCTGGCAACACCAATCATCAGAAAGGGAGATATTCCCCTCCTTTCCATCCTCTTCTGTTTATGCCAAGAGCATGAATTATTTTCTTTCTCTCCATCTTTATTGTCTGTGACCTCCTTGCTGCATTTCTTTTTTTTTTTTTTTTTTGTGGTATGCGGGCCTTCCTCTGCTGCGGCCTCTCCCGTCGCGGGGCACAGGCTCCGGACGCGCAGGCTCAGCGGCCATGGCTCACGGGCCCAGCCGCTCCGCGGCATGTGGGATCCTCCCAGACCGGGGCGCGAACCCGGTTCCCCTGCATCGGCAGGCGGACGCGCAACCACTGCGCCACCAGGGAAGCCCCAGTTCTTTACCTCTAGTCTCATCAGCACTGCCCTAGTCCAGGACCTCATCTTTTTGTTCATTCATTCAACACGTATTTATTAAACCTCTACTCAATAGCGACACGGGCTGGAGAGCATCCTAACCCACCATTCAAAGCCCAGCTACCCTATTTCCCAGCTCTATGACCTCGGATGCATTTTTCATTCTCTCTAAACCACAGTTTCTTATCTGTAAAATGGAAAGAGTAATACCTCCCTTATCAGGCTATTGTCAGGATTAAAATAATACACGTCCTGTACATCACTTAGTGGAAGGCTGGAGGGTTATAGGTTTCAGTCCTTTAGTTGTTCCTATGGCTACATGCCAGCTGCTGTGGGAGCACCAGTTATGAGGGAAGGAGCCTGACCATTTACAAGAATGAGATGGACGTGCACACAGCTAGTCAATCAAAGGCTACAGTTGCAGCAAGAGACGTCTGTAGGGGATACGTGGGCCACGAGCCCACCTGGGAAGGATCAGGAAAAGCCTCAGATGGGAGGCACAAGTGGCCTGATTCTTTTTGTTTTTTTTGAATTTTATTTTATTTTATTCTTTATGTAGCAGCTTCTTATTAGTTATCTATTTTATACATATTAGTGTATATATGTCAATCCCAATCTCCCATTCATCACACCACCACCCCCTGCTTTCCCCCCTTGGTGTTCATACGTTTGTTCTCTACACCTGTGTCTCTATTTCTGCCTTGCAAACCAGTTCATCTGTACCATTTTTCTAGATTCCACATGTATGCGTTAATAT
>NC_041217.1:21814701-21838706 GCF_002837175.3 Physeter macrocephalus
TTCCTTTTTATGGCTGAGTAATATTCCATTGTGTATATGTACCACATCTTCTTTATCCATTCATCTGTCGATGGACACTTAGGTTGCTTCCATGACCCGGCTATTGTGAATCGTGCTGCAATGAACATTGGGGTGCATGTGTCTTTTTGAATAATGGTTTTCTCTGGGTATATGCCCAGGAGTGGGATTGCTGGGTCATATGGTAATTCTATTTTTAGTTTTTTAAGGAACCTCTATACTGTTCTCCATAGTGGCTGTACCAATGTACATTACAGGTGGGTTGATTCTTGAAAGACCACCAGCTGAGTCACGTTTTCCAGACTCCACCATGTCAAGCCCAGCGTCTTCCACCAGTGGTGGCCCTGACCTCCTGACTGCTCTCAGTGGTATATCTCCTGCTCCCCTTCAAGTCACCCTCCGTGAGCAGTCAGAGTGACTTTTTGAAACATGATTCATGGGTCATTCCATTACTTAAAACCTTCCAATGGCTTCTCCTTGCACTCGGAGTCCAATTAAATCTCCTTTGCATGGCCGGCGAGGCCCAGTGTGACTGGCCGTGCCTCCTTCAAGCTCAGCTGCTGCCCCTCTGCCTCTTGCACGGCTGTCCTTTGTGTTCTTCTTCCAGCCTTTGTCCCTGCAGTGCCCCCTGCCTGGAATGCCTTCCCCAGGGCCAGCCCCTTCTCACCCTTCAGGCCTCAGCCCAACCTTGAGACCCTGAGTCCTTCCCCGCCCGCTTGTCTAACACAGAAATCCTTCCTCATCGTCTCCCCTATAGGAGAGTATCAGTATCTTGTTTATTTCCTTCACATCCTGCACCACTGTCTGCAATTAGCTGTGTCTTCATTGGTTTGCTTGTTTAGTGTGTGAGTCACCCAGTCTCCTAAACTTCTAGTCTGTTGTGCCTCTCATCTGCGGCTTTTCCTGATCTTTCCCAGGTCCATGATTGGCCCACGGGTGGCGTTCAGTAAGCATTTGTTGGTACATCAATAAGCTGAGAGCATCTCTTCATGGCTGGAGAGCTGACAAGGCTGGATGGGCAGGACCCCCACTCTGTATCTCATGGCCTTGCTCCAGTCAACTCCAGATACAGTCAGACAAGCTTTCCTAAAACCTGCTGTCTTCACGTCCCTTCTCTTTGACAACACCCCACTGCTTGTTGCATCTAAAAGTATCATTCCTGCGACTTCCCTGGCGGCACAGTGGTTAAGACTCCACACTTACACCGCAGGGGGCCCGGGTTCAATCCCTGGTCAGGGAACTAAGATCCCACATGGCACACAGTGCAGCCAAAAGATTAAATAAATAAATAAATAAAAATATCATTCTTGATTTTATTTAAAACAAGTTCTTTTCCATTTAAAAATTGACATCTGGATATTGTAGAGAGGACGGAAAATTCAGTAAAGGAAAGGAGGAGAAGAGATTACTCACAGTTCTTCCATCTAGTTGTAACCGTTACTAACATTTGAATGAGTTTCTTTCCAAGCTATTTGCTATGAATATTTTATTTTATTTTATTTATTTATTTTTTTGCGGTACGCGGGCCTCTCACTGTTGTGGCCTCTCCCGTTGCGGAGCACAGGCTCCGGACGCGCATGCCCAGCGGCCATGGCTCACGGGCCCAGCCGCTCCACGGCACGTGGGATCTTCCCGGACCGGGGCACGAACCCGTGTCCCCTGCATCGGCAGGCGGACTCCCAACCGCTGCGCCACCAGGGAAGCCCCATATACGTTGATTTTTAAGAAATAATCTCTTTTTCCTGACTATAAAAGAGTACACATTTATGGTGGAATATTACAGAAGATGAAAATATAAAGAAGAAAAGAATTACATTCTTCTATATTCTTATATTCTTTTCGTACACATACACACACGCACACACAAACCATACTTGGCCTTTCATTATATTTCAAAACACAAATTCAACTTTACCATACATTAAGGAGGACTATTTTAGAAAACACTTGTTGGAAGACAGAAAAGAGAATTCACATGCTATCCGCAGAAACTTACCTAAATTCCTCTCTTTCCCATTGGTCTCTTTCCTGGGCAGTGGAGAATAGCAGACAGTACGATGAAAGCAATGAACACAGGTCCTGCTGCCAGAACCGCTTGGTTTGAGCCCCAAGTTCTGGTACTTACTACATCTAGGACCTTGGATGAGTTACTTGATCTCTCTGTGCCTCAGTTTCCTCATCTGTAAAGGGAGGATAATAATAACACCTACTTTACAGAGTTGTTAGTACTTTAAAAAATGTACCCGGCAAATAATGAGGGTTAGCTATTATTAGTTTCCTATTTAGCCACCCCCAATTCTTTGTGTTTTGGAACAATTCAGTTACCATCTCATTTTGCATGCCACACTCAGCAAAACAAAAGTCTCGTGGTTGGAAAATTTAACCAGTTGTAATGTGCCTGTCTGTGTGCATGTGTGTATATGAATGTACACATCACCATCCACCCTAAGGCTCACTAAAGTAAACTTCTAACATAAGTAAATATTTCCGTAGAGAGGATTTCTGCAGTTCGGGAAATAGGATTCATTTTTGTCTCGCTTTCTCATTCATGCTCTTCCAAGCTCTCTTTATATATATGCATTTGTATGTGTATGTATAAATGACACAGTCGAGATCACACTACATATATTTCTCTAAAGAGTAATTAACATAAGAACATTCACATATCTTAGATAGAAGACGATATGAATAGAGGTTAATGACATAATATTTGCTTCTTGGTGTTGTACTACTTTTTTTTTTAACATCTTTATTGGAGTATAATTGGTTTACAATGTGTACTACTTCTTAAACATCAAAAATAAAACCAAAAATTTTGTACCACTCAAGATGTAGAAAAATCACTATTAAAGTTCCTTATTATTAGGTGGCCATATTAAAAAAATTTTAAATGGAAGGCAAAAAGAGATTCTTCATTTAGTAATTCTCCTGACACAGCCTTCTACCATGTTAATTATTTACTATTGTTCATAACTGCTGGAACAGAACAGCAACAGTTATTGTTTTATTGCCTGTCAAGCCTGGCAGGAAATACCTTCTCAAGTATGGAGGCATGCATATGGCTCAAACCACACCTCCTTGTGCTAGAAAAGATACAGAAGCAGAAGGGAAAGGAAATGAGGGGATTCTGAATGGTCAAGTTTTGCTCTAGATAGACTCATAATCGGATTGGATTACTAAGATTGGGATTCAAATCCAGTAAGAAAGGACCCACAAATACACTTATATGTGATTTTACCAGTCTTGTTCTAAACTTAGCTCTCGGTCAAGTGGAACATATGTTCATGTAATTTTTTTTCATAAAAGTTATGTTTTCCATGGCTCTGTTTAAGAATATTTTTCTGCTGCTTCCATATATTACAAACAATTTGGATGGGAGTAAAATTCTTGAATCCTTACTTTCTTCGTTCAAAACACTCTGGATATAACTTAAAAAAATATTTAGCATTGTTGAGAAGTCTATAACATAAAATCCATTCCTTTGCTTATAATGCAAATAAAAAATTTCCCTTTTCTGTTTTTCTCTTTCTGACTTAGAGAGTGGCATGGACATATATACACTACCAAATGTAAAATAGATAGCTAGTGGGAAGCAGCCGCATAGCACAGGGAGATCAGCTCAATGCTTTGTGTCCACCTAGAGGGGTGGGAGGGAGGGAGACGCAAGAGGGAGGAGATATGGGGATATATGTAAATGTATAGCTGATTCACTTTGTTATAAAGCAGAAACTAACACACCATTGTAAAGCAATTATACTCCAATAAAGATGTTAAAAAAATTTCCCTTTTCTGGATGGTGATACTGATTTCTAGAAATGGGTCAAGTAATTAATTGTGCCTGGAATCCAGACTATGCTTTTGTACTTTCAGGCAACTTGTCAATTCTGTAAAATGTTTTTAATTTATGTCTTTGATTATGTCTTCTATTTGTTCTGATGTCTTTTTAGGAATATTTATTATTCCTATGTCGAATCCCCATTCTCTTTCATTTCTGCTGCTCGGAAAATAAGATTCATTTCTGTCTGATTTTCTCACTCACACCCCCTCAGGTGCTCTCTCTCTCTCTTTCTACATACCTGTTATCTTCTTTCTCATAGTTTTCATGCCTTTGTCTTTTCTTCTGCTTTCTGGGAGTGCTTCTCAAGGTTGTCTTCACATGACTGATTTAGCAGATCATAGTGAGCTCTGCTCTTTACTGACACATTGCAACTTTCCATCAACTTTTTATTTTGAAAAATTACCAGACAAAAAAGTTGAAAGAATAACACATAATGATCATCACATAGGTTCATTGTTAATATTTTGTTTATTTGTAATATATGCATATTTCAAATGCTGACCCATCTGAAAATAAATTGCAGATATTATAACATGTATACTTTAAGTACTTCAGCATGGAACTCTTAAAAATAAGGACATTCTAGGGACTTCCCTGGTGGTCCAGTGGGTAAGACTCCATGCTCCCAGTGCAGGGGCCCCAGGTTCGATCCCTGCTCGGGGAACTAAATCCCGCATGCATGCTGCAAATAAGAGTCCGCATGCCACAACTAAGACCTGGCGCACCCAAAAATAAAATAAATAATAAATAAATAAATAAATATTTTAAAAAAATAAGGACATTCTAGCAACATGGCTGGACCTAGAGATTATCATACTAAGTGAAGTAAGTTAGAAAGACGAATACCACATGATATCACTTATATGTTGAATCTAAAATATGACACAAATGAACTTACCTGCAAAACAGGAACAGACTCACAGATGTAGAGAACAGACTTGTGGTTGTCAAGGGGGACGTGGGGGAGGGAAGGATTGGGAGTGTGGGATTAGCAGAGGCAAGCTATTATATATAGGGTGGATAAACAACAAGGTCCTACTGTATAGCACAGGGAACTATATCCAATCTCCTGTGATAAAGCAAGATGGAAAGGAATATGAAAAAGAATGTATATGTATGTATAACTGAATCACTTTGCTGTACAGCAGAAATTAACACAAACTTGTAAATCAACTATACTTCAATAAATTGAATTTTTTTAAAAAGTAAGGACATTCTCCTCTATAATCTCAATATTGTATCACATTTTAAAAACTTAGCAATAATTCCCTCATATCTAATATCCAGTCCATATTCAGATTTCCTCAATTGTCTCCCAAGTGCCCTTTTCCCAAGTCAGTACATAATCAAAATTAATACATTGCTTTTTGTTGTTTTACCTCTTTAGCCTCTTAGTTTAGAACAGTTCCGCCTCCGCTTAGCACACTTTTTCCTGGTATTAACTTGTACATTCTCCCATATTCTGGATTGTCTGATTGCCTCCTTTTGGTGTATAGAGCATGTTTCTCCATCTCTGTATTTGTTATAAAGTGGAAACTCGGTTTAAATGTGTGACTGATTCTGCCTAAATATTTTTGGCAGGAAAATTCATAGTGACACTATACTCTTTATATTGCCTGATGTTCCATTATTCATGATTCTAAGTTTGATCACGTTGTTAAGGTAAGAACAGTCTATTGCAAAGACGTATTTCCCCTTTGAGATTAGCAAGTGGTATGTGGGGTGATATTTGGCAGAAATATGAATTTTAATTCCTCCACCGCATGTTTAATTTCCCTGTAATATTTTCTTATCTTCTTTTTTGTATAATAATATCTGCCGTCTTTTCATCTCAGATCGTTTTCTCTTTGCTCTGCTTTATGAAGTCCATAACTTTTCCTATCCTTTAGAGAATGCCAAGTACTATTTCTCAATTTTCCTTTTGGTGTCTGCAGAAAACCACTTCCAGAGATCTGGGCATTCTCTAAGTCTTCAGGATGACGGATGCTTTCCCATGGTCCACGGTACATTTTCACAGGTCCTGTCTTGGGTTTTGGTTTACTTCTCAAAGCAGCAGGGACCTACCCAGACCCAGTGTATGCCCACAGAGTCATGTGTGGCTCATTGTAGCATCTACTTGTTCACTTACCTTTCTGTCAAATTTCCTTTTTGGCTTCGTCTCTGGGCAACAGGTCAAGGGGCAGAGCTCTCAGCCCACTTCCTATGTCTATGGGGCTGCTGTCACCTCCATTTCACTGGATGGAAATGCCCCCTCTCAGCCCCTCCTGCCTGTGAACAGTGCAAAATGGAAGTACAGTCTCCAGAGGTCACTGCTTCCGGGGGCTCTTCTTGACATGCGTCCCCCTTTCCCCCCTCACTTCTCACTGCCTGCATCATTGGCTTCGGAAGTAGAAGTCTATAAACAGATACATAAAGAGGGAGGGGTTAATGAGGGGCTCGGGGGGAGAAGGAACACAGTTCTTCGCCTGCTTCTAAAAGGAGTTGCTCTGTGGGCTGGCTGCCCAGTGTCCTGGTTTGTACAGATTTTGTGTTTTGGACTCAAGGTTAGGCAGTGGGGGAAGAGATGAGGGGCCCTCTCTCTATGTTGAGACCGACAGACTCATATCTGCCTTTGATTAAGCTTCTCAATCCAGTTTTATAAACTTTGTAGTTACTAACCGGGGATAGATTGACTGTTAGACCTAATTTTTAGTGAGTACTCACGCCACATCTTCAATATTTTAATGGGAAGTTGGGAAAGTTATGTTGGTGGCTGACATCCAGGTGACCATGGAAACTCTGTCTGACTGTCACGACCTTTCAGAGTGCAGCTCTATTTCTTCCCCAGTTTATTTCCACTCCACCCAGGCCCTTTCCATTCCAGTTGGGATAACATCTCTGTTGTATTTGGAACACCAGGCTCATCCTTGCCTTCATCTAGTTGGTCCCTCTCACCTGGGACTGCTTTCCTCCACCATCTAACCCTTAAGGTACCCTTTACCTCCTCCAAGAACGTTTTCTTGAGCGGTCAGCCCCTCACGGGTCCATCTCTCTCTGAATTCATGGAGAATGCTGTGTCTGAATCAACTCTTTCAGCCCCGATTCTCTTTTCTGTCTACTCTTTTTTTTTTTTAATTTATTTTTGGCTGCATTGGGTCTTCATTGCTGTGTGTGGGCTTTCTCTAGTTGCGGCGAGCGGGGGCTACTCTTCATTGCGGTGCGCGGACTTCTCACTGCGGTGGCTTCTCTTGTTGCAAAGCGTGGGCTCTAGGCGCACAGGCTTCAGTAGCTGTGGCACGCGGGCTCAGTAGTTGTGGCTCGTGGGCTCTAGAGCGCAGGCACAGTAGTTGTGGCGCACGGGCTTAGTTGCTCCACGGCACGTAGGATCTTCCCAGGCCAGGGCTCAAACCCATGTCCCCTACATTGGCAGGCGGATTCTTAACCACTGCGCCACCAGGGAAGCCCTACTCTGTCTTTTTGCTTCATGGCTGTCAGCTTTGTCTGCTGAACTAGCCTGAAGCTCCCTGAGGGCGGGGACTAGGAGCTTCTCTTTATGCCCCTGGCCCCGTCCCCCAGCATCTCTGGAGGCACCGAAACACACCCTCCTCAGGCAGAGGACTGTGAGACCAGTCGAGTCTCAGTTTCTTACAGCTCTGATTTCATTATCTGTCAGGTGAAAAAATAGTGCCTCCTCCCAGGGCTGGTGTGAGTATTCAATGAATTCACGTGCAGACGTGTTTTTTGCTCAGTGCCTGGAAAGTACTGGGCACTCGGAAATATTTGAATCTAAGTCTACCTTACTACTTATTCATGGACAGCCTGTCCTGGAAATCGCCATATAAACTACTCACTTCTTTCCTTCTTTCTTTATCCTGTCCTCTCTTTTTCACCTTTGCGCTTCTCACATTCTTTTACTTTCTTCCTTTTTGTTTGTTATTTCATACACTCTCTACTGCCGCCCTGAAATGGTATATTCTTCTGGCTTCCATGGCCTGTTTCCTTGACGTTCTGAACAGTTGGGGTATATAAAAATAATCCAGTCTCTAATAGTCACTGCTACTGAGTGTCTTCTGTCAACAGCCCTCTCCTCTGTCCTCATTCAGTCACTCATTCATTCATTCATTGGGTCATTCACTCATCCATCCAAACACTCATTTCTTTACTTGTGGCAACTCTGTAGATGAAAAAGAAGAGCTTGGAGCACGTGTGCATGTGTGCGTGCACGCATATGAGTGTACACGTGCACGCATGTGCCTGTGTGCGTAATTGCAGCCACCTAATGGTTACCATGACAGATTGCAGGATAAAGACAGGAGAAAGAAGATGAGGAAGAGAAGGCAGAGCTCAGCCAGGCACTGCTATGTGCAAGTAACAGACACGATAACACACTACAAACATATGTTTTTATTACAGTAAAATGTGTTCAGGATTCCTTTTCATCACGTTAGGGAAATTCCCATTCAACTCTATAACCTTTGGGAAACTCCCCATAATTCACAGAACATTAATATCCCCTGTGTGTCTCAGTTCAGTTGGGTTCACTGCACAGGAACCAGGGGACTCGGGGGAAGATGGGCCACAGCCAGGTGGAAGCTGGGAGCAAATGAGAGGTAAGCTTGCTGTTTCCCTGAAAACTAATTATGCCAATGATCTGCTAACTGCAGCAAAAAACCATTGGGCTGTGATGTAAATTAGAGAGGGTTTGGTGAGGGAGAGAAGCTGGGAAGAGAAAAACTATTAAGCTGTGATGGTTTAAGCACAGAGGATGAGGCTGTTAGGAGAGATTATAAAATACTGTAGAACTGTGAGGGATGGCTAGTCCATGCTGGGTGAAGAGGACCGTCAAGGGACACCTCTTGGAGCCCGAAGTTTCGAGTCATCTCAGCCACTGGTTAAGCTGACCTGGTCGTGGAAAGGGTGAGGTGGTGACACAGCCCAGGAGGTGCTGGTGCCAGGTGACTTCAGGACACAGAAACTGCAGAGGAGAGAGGAAATATTTCACTCGAGGCACCTCAGGGAGTATGTGAGCAGAGGTGACCATTTGGAGAAAATAGCCCTCCAGATGTAAACTCAGCCCCGTGTTCCTGACTGCGTCTCGTTCCAGGAGCTGGCTTATTCTTGCAGCCATTCCAGCTCGTCAGCTCTGGATTCACTAGCCCACTCAGGTTCCCTGGGGCCTCTGCTTACCTGGATGGACACAAGTCCTGTCAAGGCTCATCTGCCCCCTTCCCCAGACCTCTCCAAGGAAGACCATAGGAAGACAATCCCAGTGTGGGTGGGGCCAGCTCTATCCTCAAAAGCAAAGATCCATCCTGAACAAAGATTCAGAGATGCCTTCATCATGTCCAGACCTGGGGGTGGTCCTCATCGTGCTCCACGTGAACCTTGGGTTTTCTGTCTTGGGAGGCTCCCCATTGCCCAGGGACAGAAGTCTTTCTTGGCATGTTAGTTACTATGGCCAGAGGAGCTCCATTACCCTGGGCACTGGAGCCTGGTGGAAATCTAGGAAATTGTGCTGTTCAGGACTAGCTCGGTGCGGGGAGGCTGACAATCTTCCTGCTCACTCTCTCCCTCCCCTCCATGCCTTTCCTCTTCATCAGGTTGGCCCTGAGGACTACACACTTTCCCCTCCCATCCTTGAGATGTGGCCCAAACAGCTTAGCACATACGTATCTTGAAACTCTTGCTACTCCTAGCCAGTAAAAGGAAGCAAGGGATTTCTTAAACAAGATACAAAACCCAGAAACCTTACAAGGAGGAATTGATAAAGGATTTGAGCACATTAAAACAAAAAACTTCAGTTTTCATGTACTTCTACTTCATTATAAATAAGTGAAAACACAACTCAAAGGCTGAGATAATATATTAGCAATGTGCATGGCTGAAAAAGTTTAGAATTCAAAATATGTAAATAAATGCCTACAAACCTATAAGATAAAGACAGACAGCACCATGGAAAATGCACAAAGGATAGGAAGATGCAATTCCTAGGAGAGAAAGCTTCAATGGCCAATTAAATTCATGAAAATTTGCTCAATCTCAGTCATAATAAGAAATGCAACTAAAAATGAGATGCCATTTTATACTGGCTGGAAGAAAAAAAGTTTCTTCTCCAATCCTGATGTTTCCTTTAAGAAGGAAGATCCCCCCACTATATATCCATAGCCTCTAGTCCTACCCTTTCGCCTCCCCGTGGAGATGGAATGAGTTACCTGGTTGCGGGGGTGTCCTTTGAACCACATTTTCCTCCTGAATGCAACTTATCTAAAAAAGATCTTCAATGCAAGAGGTTTTGTTTCTTTCTCCTTCCCTCTTCACCTGGCCCAGAATGATCCAGCAGTCTGGGTAAGCGTGATTACACTGCAGATTCTATCCTGCCATGAGTGGGCTGTTCCAGGCTCAACAAGTTCTTTTCTGCTCTCGTGCTGACCCCAATTTATTGCTGTTTGATTCTCCATCTGCTGGGTCCTTTGTCTTATTTCTCAGTTGGCCAAGAGCTTGGGCAAGAAAGAGTACTCCTATTGGTTGGGCTGCCCCAAAGCCTGTCTATCAATTGGCAAAAATGAAAAAAAACCAACAACAAAAAAGCAAAATAACAATACCGAGTGCTCTCAAGAAAGCAGAGCAGCAGGGCCTCTATATGCTGCTGATGAGAGAATAAACGGATGCATTTTTTTTAGAGAAAAATTCAGCACTACTAAACTTGAAAATATTGATTCCCTAAGGCCCAGCAGTTCTTCTTTTAGGTAGAGACCCTCACGCACATGAACATGAGTATCCATTCAGCAACGCTGGTAGAAATGAAAAGTTGGGACTGACCTAGATGGTCATCAATTGGCAAAATGAAGAAACAGGTCATGGTATATTTATACAACAGAGAGCCACACAGCTACATTTATCATTAAGCATAAAAAAATGTTGAATGAATAACAGAAAAGTTGTCAGTGGAGACATAGAGTGTGATACCATTTAAATAAAAGTTGGACATTGTACAGAATAATGCTGTATACATATGTGTGGTGATGGTGGTGGGATGTAAGTGCAGTGGGTGTTGTACCAGGCACTGTGCGTACATTATTATGTGTCATCAGCCCAATGATCCTGTGAAGTAGGTGTGATTAGGGATGAGAAACTAGGGGACCCATGGCTATAAAGGGGAGCAAGAACAGAACTTGGGTTTATGTCATCCCATGGCTCACTGCCTCCTACTGACTTCAGAAGGGCAGTTGCAGGAGGTAAGAAGATGGGTCAAGGGAAGTCATATGGGCTTCACCCATGCTCCTGGGCAGGGGACCCTAGGTCTTTGTCCTCAGCTCCAACTGGATGGGCTCCTGCTCCTGCCCAGACATCTGGCCCCTTCAGCTTTTTCTCCATCTTCCAGCATCCTGATCCAGGGAGTCCCTAGGGAGCATGATCAGATGAGACTAAAAGACTCAAGATTTGACAATGACCATTTTGGAAAAGGTGAAATGTAGAAAGTAGAGGTTCATAAAGGATGGAGAAACATTGAAAAATTTCCCAGCATTGGATATTGTATTGTTAACAAGCTGCAATCAAGTGTAATAAAAACTTGAAAAACTGGTTTAATGAATTAGGAGTTTTATTTTTCTCTTGATACAAGAAGTTCACAGGTAGGCAGGGTGTGATTCAAAGGCTCAAGGTAATCAGATTCAAAGTCTCAGCCACTTCTTGGCATTTTCTCCATGGTTGCCCTGTGGTCACCTCCAGGCAGTAACAAGGAGAAAAGTCAAGGTCAAAAGGAGACTCACTCACTGAATCTACCTGCCCTTAGAAAGATGGGAGCCCTCTGTAAAGTCCCACCCAGTGATTTCTACTTACATCTCATTGGCCAGAACTGACACTTGTCCACCCTATCTTCAAGGAAATGTAAGTTTTTTGTTTTTTTTTTTAAATTGAGTCCACCAACAAAATCGGAGTTGTGTTAGTAAAGAAGAAAGGGAGAACCAATATTAGGTAACTCAAAAGTACTGAAATCCCCCTGATAGGAAAGGAGAAAGAACTTTTACCCTTGAATGTCTGGTCCATAAAAAGGTCCATAGGGCTTGCCTGGTGGTGCAGTGGTTGGGAGTCCGCCTGCCAGTGCAGGCGACACGGGTTCGTGTCCCGGTCTGGGGGGATCCTGCATGCCGCGGAGCGGCTGGGCGCATGAGCCATGGCCGCTGGGAGCCTGTGCTCTGCGGCGGGAGAGGCCGCAGCGGTGGGAGGCCCGCGTACCGCAAAAAAAAAAAAAAAAAAAAAAAAGAGAAAAAAGAAAAAAAAAAGAAAAGCTAAGAAAAAGGTCCATAAAAGTTTGATTTTTAATTTTAAAAATCCTTTTGGATTTTACATTCAGTTCTATATCTGCTTGATTACAAAAGTCAGTGTATAAATTACTTATTGGTTAAAGTACTTAAGTGTTTATCCCAGAAACTTTTAAGAAAATTCATACTCCAGGAAGATGTCTCCTATTGATCCCACTGTTTATTGCACTCCCAACACACCCTCACACATCCCTGGAGTTGGAGGAAGGGGAAAAACCCATTTAAAAAGCACTAGAGTGATAAGGTGGATGCGAGGTGAGACATGAGGTAAGGATTTCAATTTATTCCCTTCTTGGGAACAAATGTTGATGCATCTCTAGGACTTCTTGTGCAATCCTGGTTGCCTTCCAACCAACACACGCAGCTCTGAGCTGTTTCTCTCCCCTGACCACACTCCATCCTCCTGTGGCCCCCCGTTTAAGTCTTGTGAAGCTCTTTAGTCACCTTTTCTAGTTCACTTTTCACAACCACAGTGCCTTAAGTCAGGTTCTCCAGAAGCTGACTCTGAGACAAGGACTTGTGTGTAAGTGATTTATTAAGAAAGTGCTCCCTGGAGGGACTTCCCTGGTTGTTCAGTGATTAAGAATCTGCCTTCCAATGCAGGGGATGCGGGTTCGACCCCTGGTTGGGGAACTAAGATCCCACATGCCATGGGGCAACTCAGCCCACGTGCCGCAACTACTGAGCCCACACGCTCTGGAACCTGTGCACCACAACTAGAGAGAAGCCTGAATGCCACAACCAAGAGACTGCATGTCTCAACTGAGACCTGACACAGCCAAAAATAAATAAATAAATAAATATTAAAAAAAAAAAAAAAAAAGAAAGAAAGTGCTCCCTGGAGAAATGAGTAAGTGGTGGGGGAAGAATGGCCAGAAAGGAGAAAATGCCCAGCAGGAGCACTGCTATGTATTAATTGTGTCTTCCAACCTCCTTCAAACTTCATATGATGAGGCCCTAATCCCCAGTGTGATGGTATTTGGTGGTGGGGCCTTTGGGAGGTAACTTGGATTAGATGAGGTCATTAGGGTGGGGCCCTCATGATGGTATTGGTGCACTTATAGGAAGGGACCAGAGAGTTTGTTTCTCTCTCTCTCCATCATATGAGGGCACAGCAAGAAAGTGGCCATCTATAAGCCCAGAAGCAGGTTCTCACCAGAAACCTACTATGCTGACACCTTGATCCTGGGCTTCCAGCCTCCAGAGCTGGGAGGAATCATTATTCTTTGAGCCATCCAGTCTGTGCTATTTTGTTACATCAGCCCAAGCTAAGACAAGCACCTTGAGGCAAAATCTCAACCAGATGGTGCAGAAGAGCTCTTGAGGGTAAATGATGTCTCAGAAACTGTCCTGATGGAAGGGTCACAGGAGCGAGCTGTTAGAGGCGCAGGCACACCTACGTCAGGGAACCAGAGGGAATCCAGGCTGAGTACTCACAGTGCCTGCTACACACGGGTGGCCTGGCAGCCCTGTGCTCCCACCTATGGGCTGCCCCGTCACCCACGGGCTCTGAGGGTGGCCAGGACCCCTTTGTACAGTTTACCCTTGTGGTCTGGGTTAAACTCAGATCCTTGCTCACCAGCGTCTGATCCCAAAGAGAATTTGGAAGTCCCAATTTATTCCATTTATTGTCACACAGACAATATTGCAAACTGTTGCCTGAAGGAAAATGAAAACAGAACTGTGAAATTTGATGCAACTCTGTGATCTGTTTGTAGTGGCAGATTTTCCATCTTTCTCAGGCCAACAGCATCATGGTGAGACCCCCATCTGCCTGTGGGACTATAAGTTGCAAAATACCAACTTGGACCTCGGCTTAGCGCGGAAACACCACTGCGTTCCCTTGTCCACGTCGGCACCTGAGCTCGAGACGTTTGTGTTCTCAAAGAATACAGATGCCACCTACCCTGAGACCACTTCCCCCAAGCTCCCTCCCAGGAACTTTTAAATTCTTAGTCTTTTTCTGACAAATTTCACACTAATTTTGGTTAGTGCTGGCGCATCTACATCATGGGACACATGCAGCCTTAAAGATGTTCTTGGGGATATTTAAGTTGATGATGATAACGATAGAAGGAAAGAAAGGGAGGGAGGGAGTGAAGAAGGAAGGAAGGAAGAAAGAAAGAAATTAGTGTGTAATGTACATAAAATTAGTGTGAAACACTTCATATTTTACCCTTTAGAGTTGTCCTCAAGAAAATATAACTACTCTGAAAACAGAGCTGAATGTTCTTGATGAAAGGATTTTTTTCTGTAAGTTATTGACCTTCCTTAGTGTCTGCATGTAGAGGATGCAACCATCTAAATTGCAATAGGAGAGCCTTGTGTCTGCAGCCTTGTCATCTATAGTAAACAGCATGTCATTGACACTTCAGAAAACTAAAACTTTCTCTCTCCTTGCTCTGAAAGGACCAAACATGAACACTATCTAACCACTGAGGAACTACTAGCTCATTAAATACTATTAAATGAAAAAAATCATGATCCAGTTTGTATAGAAGATCCCAATCTTATAAAAATAACAAAACACTGTACACCTGGGTCTGAAGATATATGCGCATAAAAAAGTCTGAAAAAGAATGCACAAGTGTACCCCACAATGTACCCCTCCTTTCATTGTTGGTGCCATCTCCATTCTTGGGGACTTACAGAGGACAGGAAGACCAGAAACACACAAATGAAAAGCCAAACACAGCCTAGGGAAGTGCTGAGCAGAGAACAGTGGTGCTGGTTGGCAGTGGTTCATGGCACTGCTTTTGGTGCCCGATAGGCCTGGGTTCAAGTTCAGATTCTGTCACTTACCAGATGAGACCTTGGGCAAGTGACTTTACTGCTTTAAGTCTCATTTTCTTCATCTTTAAAGTAGGGTTCATAATCCCACCTTACAGTGTTTTCTGACCATAAAAGTGGTAATATCAGAAAGTGCTTAGCAAAATGACTGGCATATAGCAAGGACAAAGAAAATGGGAGTGGTTTTTTTTTAATATCAACTTTGTTGAGGTATAACGTGCACACAGTAAAATGCACCGAGCCCCACAGATTATTTTTTTTTTTTTTTTTTTTTTTTTTTTTTTGTGGTTTGCGGGCCTTCCTCTGCTGTGGCCTCTCCCGTTGCAGAGCACAGGCTCCGGGCGCGCGGGCTCAGCGGCCATGGCTCACGGGCCCAGCCGCTCCGCGGCACGTGGGATCCTCCCAGACCGGGGCGCGAACCCGGCTCCCCTGCATCGGCAGGCGGACGCGCAACCACTGCGCCACCAGGGAAGCCCGGGAGTGGTTTTTTTTTAATATCAACTTTGTTGAGGTATAATGTGCACACAATAAAATGCACTGAGCCCCACAGATAATGTAGCTGTAGCCTATCCTACCATCACCATAGATTAGACTTGCCCTTTGTATAGTTTCATATAAATGAACTCATAAGTACGTGCTTCTTTCACTTGGCCTAATTTTTTTTTTAAGTTTTATTTATTTATTTATTATTATTTTGTTGGGGGGGGTGCCGCGTCGGGTCTTAGTTGCGGCACGTGGGATCTTTGTTGCGGTGCGCGGGCTTCTCTCTAGTTGTGGTGTGCGGGTTTTCTCTCTCTAGTTGCGGCACGCGGGCTCCAGGGCACAAAGGCTCTGTAGTTTGCATCACGCAGTCTCTCTAGTTGAGGTGCGCGAGCTCAGTAGTTGTGGCGCACAGGCTTATTGCCCCGTGGCACGTAGGGATCTTAGCTCCCCGACCAGGGATTGAACCTGCGTCCCCTGCACTGGAAGACGAATTCTTTACCACTGGACCACCGGGGAAGTCCCTGGCCTAATATTTTTGAGATTCAGTTGTGTTGTTGCATGTATCATTAGTTTAATTCCTAACAGCCCCAAACTGACAACGCTCCAAATGTCCATCAGCAGGTGAATGATATGCAGTGAAGAATTATCCAAAGAAAGTTCTGGCTTTTGCCTTCGGCTGCTGGGAGGTGATCTTTAGGCCCCTGGAATATCCCGCTTCATAGGACTGTCTGGGGACTTGGCCACCCATCAACCTAACAAAGTGATTTATGATGGATGGGTCTTTGGAACACACTATATCAGTTCCGACCTCTGGGAGGGGCTGGAGACTAAAGGTCAGCCATGTGGCAATATGTGATCAAACTCCAAAAAAACTCTGGACACCAAAGCATGGATGACCTTCCTGAATTGGCAATACTCTGTGCATTTTGCCACACGTCGGTGCCGGGACGTGTGTGTGTGTGTAGTACATCCCTGAGGACATTGAAACCTCATGTTTGAAACCCTCCCAGATTTGGGCCTATGTGGTGGAACATTTCTTTGGTTCTAATTTGTAACCCTTTACTATAAAAAAAAAATGTAATTCTAATATGGCACTTTCCTGAGTTCTGTGAGGTGTTCTAGCAAATTAGTGAAACTGTGTGTGGTCATGGAGACACCCAAATTTGTAGCCAGCTTATCTGAAGTGAGGGTAGCCCTAGGGACCCTCAAACTTGTGGTTGGTGCCTGACCTGAGGGCATCTTATGGGGATGCTTCCCTCAGACTTTGCAGTTTGGCAAACTCATTGCAAATGGATAAACAAACTGTGGTAGGTACCATGGAAGAGTACTCAGTGGTTAAAAAAAGGAACAAGTTATTGATGCATGGGACAGAGAGATAAATCTCAAAAGCATTGTGCTGAGGGAGTGTGAATTTTAAAGCAGCAATTCAGCAACTGACTCAGACAACACATGACCAGGCACCACTCCCCCGAGGTCATTGCACAAGAAATGCCGTGCTTCCACAGGAAGGCTAAATGCTATGGCCTGTGGGAGCAGGGAGCTTCAGTGGGAAGTGAAACGCGGGCAGGGCTGGAGGACAGAGAGGTGTGGAAGCCGAGAGGGCACTTCCGTCCCACCCAGATGAAAGGTACCCTTGAGGACAAGCCTGGCAGGAGCACAGACACAGAGGACTTGGAGGAGATGTGGCAGGACGGGTGGCAGGCTAGGGGCCAATGGGAATTAGGATTCACCTTGTAAGGTGTGGCATTTCTGCAGAGCCCCAGGGATGGGCTACAGCATGGGTTTGGGGTATGGCAGTGAGCCTGGGCTTGTGCGGTGGCAGAGCACGTTTGAGGACTGGCTCTGCGTCTCACATTATGTGGCCTCAGGCACATCTCATTACCTCTGACCCCCCCTGCCCACTCCTCAGAGGGACTGACCACCCCTGCCCTGCCTAGGAGTGGTTTTGGGGGGTGACATCACCTACTTGAAAGCATCTTGGAGCTGCCATGAGCTATTTGAGGGAAAGAGACCGTGTCCTTGTTTTTGCAACTCTCCCCCAACCCCTTCCCACAGACATTTGGCCACCACTGCAAGTGATGCTTATCACAAGGTAGGCACATGGGTGTGACAACATAGGTAATTTTAAAAGACTCAGCATCCACTCCAAGCCAGTTGGGGGCTACACATTTTAGATACATGATCTGTAAACCTCTCCAAAATATTCTTAGCTGGAAATTACTATCCTCATCTTATGGGTGAGGAAACAGAGGCTCAGAGAGAGGAGGAAGTTGCCCGAGACAGATTTCAAAGCCCAGATTTTCTGCTCATCAGCCCTGTTCCTCCTGTCCACGCTGAACCCACAGTGCAGCCCTTGGACTCCAAAGGCCAGGCCCAGGACATTTAGGGATGTGTTGGCTGCAGACATCCCTGCCGTGCACATTGCAGGTCTGAGTTGTCCCACAGTGCTCCAGAGAGCTCTCGTGTATACAGACGTCTCTCTGCCTTTGGAATCTTGTTTTCCAAAACTATGATAATGGCAACTGCTAACACGCAGGGCATGCGGCTCAGCTTTATATGTTCAGTGCCTCTATCCCCACTGTCGTCGCCTGTTTTACAAAAGGTGGGAGGGGTGACGTCGCTTGCCCAAGGTCATACAGCTAGCAAGTAGCAGAGCTGGGACTTGAACACAACTTGACCCCCAAACCTCCAATGATGTCAACCACTGTGTTTTGGGTATTTAAGGAAGAAGAAACTGGGAAGGAAGAGAGAAGGCTAATGCTCAATTCTGAGGCTATTCTGAATGCTCTCAAGGAAGGCCAAGAATAAAGGAAGAGAAACATAGACTAATAGAGCCGGGCACCGACCAAGCCAGAATGTACAACGCAACCAGGATTCCGGTTCCCCCGCAAAAAGTGTTCTATTTTCAAAATGGCCACATGTTAAAAATGGCTCCTGCAGACAAGGAACAGAAAGGCCAACCCTTGCTGGTCCCTCGGAATTGCAATTTCTCAGAGCCCCCGCCCAGCACGACCACCAGAACCAGGCCTTGCTGTGGACTCTCACCCAGGCAGGTGGATTTTTCATAAAGACTTTGCTTTTGATCTAGAGGAGAATAAAATTATTCTCAGGGGCTCTGACATCTCAGTGGACCAGGAAAGACTCTCCAGCCCCTCTGTCTCACGTGCATGGCGGGGTTGCTGGGAACCTGCAAGCCAGGGGAGGGGATCGGAGAAAAGGGCGAGCGGCTGGAGAGAAGGGAGAGGCTTTATAAATAACTCCGTCCTCCCTCCGCCTTGAAATCACAGCACCGTGACAGGTTGTGAAATTAAATGAAGAGCAGGCAGGGCCCTGGAGAAGCTAAAGCCTCAGTGAGGAGAGAGGGTGCAGGAGGGTGATAAGCTAGAGAGGCAGGTTAATGATAACACAGGTAAACAGGTGGCCCCCGAGAGGAGTCAAAAAGCCCTGGGTTGTGCACGCGTCTGTGTGTGTGTACTTGTGTGTGAGAAAGACACATACACTCACACAGGGAGGGAGGGGGAGAGAGAGAGAGAGAGAGAGAGAGAGAAGCCCATGAAATCCATTTGTATTTCAGCCTTCCCTCCCTTTTAACCTAATTAAAAGGGTCCTCCTCCCCGACATGGAGGTCTGTGTGGACCTCCACATTGTCCCTGCCAGTCCATCTCTGCCCTCATCCCCAAAGGTCACTATAAACTACTTTGCAGTGAAGGTATCTTTAAAATTTAACACCCTGTACCCCACTGACCAGGAGAGGAGGGATGATTAGGCAACCTAGTCCCAAAGAAGGGGTACCAGAAATGACTAAACTAGGTCTTCCAGAAAAAGGGACATCCCCTTCCACAGACCCCAGGCACCTCTCACTGATCTGCATCAGGAAGTTGGGAAGATGTGCCTCAAATCTGCTCCCTGAGTTGTACCCCCGAGGCAGGGAGCCCACTTCCCAAAGGCCTGGAGTACAGAACATTGTTTGAGGGTTGGGTGCCCTTTCTCTCAATGAGGTTAAGCATTTCCTTCCCCAGCTTTACTCAGTGGTTGTTTCTTATACTCCTGCTTCCTTGAAAGTCTGCTTCTTTGCTGAAGCATCTCAGACCTTCATGGTCCCTCTCCCCTGGCCCCTCTTACCCCCAGGAGCCTCTCTGGTCTGAGGCTGACCCTAGGGACTACTATGCTGTAGACTGCATTGTGTCCCCCAAAATTCACATGCTGAAGCCCTAACCTCCAATTTGATGGAATTTGGTAGTAAGGCCTTTGGGAGATAAATGGGATTAGATAAGGTCATGAGGGTGGGGTCCTCATAATAAGGTTAGTGGCTCTATAAGAAAAGGAAGAGAGAGAGTTTGTTGTTTCTCTACCACAATGTTGTTTCTCTAGGACACAATGAGAAGGCGGCCATCTGAAAGCCAAGAAGAGAGCCCTCAGCAAGAACTGAATGGGCTGGCACCTTGATCTTGGACTTCCCAGCCTCCAGAACTGTGAGAAATAGTGTCTGGTGTTTAAGCTACTTAGTTTCTCATATTTTGTTATAGCAGAACAAGCAGACTAATGCATACTACAAATAATTCTCAAGCTCTTTCAAGTTTATATAGCATTTATTGACCCTGGTACTAGAAAAGTTGAAATCTGAGAGGCTGTCCAGTTTGCAAGGACTTGTGGTCTGTTTGATAATACAAGACTCACCACGAGGCAGACAGACATATGTAATAAGGTCTCTGAGCAGGAGCAGCTCAGTGTCGATCAGCATAGTCTGAGCACATCCGGCTCAAGGACAACCATTACCAAATATACACACTCTCACCCATACAAACACACTTTTTTCCCTCAAACCTTGGTAGCTAAGCTGTGTGACCACATGGGATGAAGTCAAGGGAAGTTTGCAGCCTGAGTAGGTTTCTCCAAGGGCTCTCAGTGTGACCTTGACAAATGGCTCCTGTGAGTTAAGCTCACAAACTAAACCAGTGGCTCCTGCCCCACTGGCCACCATAGCCACATGGGAAAGACATGCCTGGCCATGGACCTTTCTATCAATTTGGTTCAGATTGAGCCCAGCCTCTTTCTTTGGATGGTTTTGTCTTCTTGCTCACGGCCTTTTTTGGTTTGTTCAAATATTTGCCTTATATTTTTTCCTACTCTGACTGGGGGCAGAGTCTTGTTCACTTAAGGATAATCCTTGAATGACATTGTCCTCCACAGTCCCTTCTAGAGATGGGAATTTCCTCCAAAGCCCTGGGGATGAGGTTTTCGCCATCTCATCTAGGATTCTCTGACAGAGAGAGGCTTCATGTCAAGTTCAGCTTTTCCTTCATATGAGGGGATAGTTGTTGCAGACTTATGGAAAGCTATTCCAGAACACGTGCTACCCACTCCCAGAAATCTGCCTGAGCTACCCAGATTCAGTCAGAGTCCATTTACACAATGCTGAGAGTTCTCCACACATAGAGAACTTTAACATCCCCAGGTAAATAGCTCTGCAAGGAGAACATGCAAATTATGGCTTAAAGCCTGCCTCTATTTTTGCACAGGGCCTACCAATGTGGCTTTACCTTTTAGCTAGGGCAAAGTAGCTACTACTTCTTTTACGCAGGATCTATGCCCTGCATGAATTTGTTTCCTGAGACTGTTAGAAAAATAAAGACCATGAGCCACTTGGTTTCCCCTTCATAAACCCAGCAGGCATGATAGCGTTAGATGTGGAGTGTTTAAACATCAGGTTACTTAGAGCATTGCTTTGAGCAGGAATGAATAGGTTAAAGCAAGCCAGAGAAAGGGTGCAGTCAATCAGGTAGTTTGGAAGATGCTAAGCTTGTGCTGGATGTTTTATCATCAAGGCTTTGCAATCAAGATTTTACAACAATCAGAGAATCCACACGGTTGAGGAGGAAGTATAAGAAGTCAATCAGAACATCAAAGGATGCAATGTGGAAGGCATAAAGTACCACATACCAGCGGACAAGAGGAAAAATTAGTCACAGAAATTGATCATTAGGAAGGTACAATTGTAGGATAATATGAGCTGAGGATGCCTAGAGGGGCCACAGGATGTCTGTGGGCCCTAAGGTGCGGGTGGATTCCTGCAGTTCTCAGCAAGCCCAGCCTGGCCCCGTGTGTCTGAGAGGTGAAAGTGCATGAAGTAAGGTAGAAAGATGGTTGGGTTTTAAATCATCGCCTAGTGGTTCTGCGAAATTTGATCAACTCTTCCTCAGTCTTAAAATGAAAAAAAGAAAGGTGGTGGTGGGATAGAAAAGAGAGCATAGGAGAAAGAAGAGTGTGGAGCAGGAGAAGGAGAGAAGAATGAGACAAGGATAGAAGAATGCAAAGGAGGATAAAGTGGGGGAAAAATGAAAATTATGGTCTTAGAGCCAATATTAAAATGACTGCAATGTGTGTCTCTGTGTGTAGGCATGTGTGTGCGCGTGTGTGTGTTTACTTCTGTTTCCGGGAAGATGTAATAGACATACTTTTTCCTTTTCCTCCTGCTAAGAACAACTAGAAACTCTAAACAATTTACATAAAATGAACATGAGAAGACTCTGCAATGTAGAGAGAAAAAAGTACATGAGTTAGGGACTGTGGGATCTGAAGAATGACACAGTAGTGGGATTCCTGGGAGTCTTTTTGGCTCACATATCCCAGACTAGGAGCTGAAGAAGCCAGCAACAGGTGCAGACAAAACAAAGAAACAAACGAAAACAAGAAAAGCCTGCTCTCTCTAGCTAAGGAATGAGGAAAAAGGCAGACTAGCAAGACACAAAACTTTTAGACAATAACCATTTTACTCCAAACACTTCAGAAAAAAAAAAACCTGCCAACAAAGGCCTACTGGGGAGCATAGACTTCTACCCTCACGAGACTATAATCAGGTACCCCAACACCCCTGCCAAAGTGGTGTCTGAAAAAGTCAAGTAGAGAGCCAGGAGATCACCTCTGACATCTGGTGATCAAGGACTCCCTGACCCCTGACTGAAATGTTAGTAGAAATCACATGAAAATCTGGAACTCTAACCCTCACCCAGCAATAATGAAGGGCCCTTCCCTCTGGTGTCAGTAGGCGCTGAGTGAAGAACCTTGATTTCTACCTCACCTGGCAGTAAGAAGGTAGTGCCTGTCATCTGCCTTTCCAGATTGGTCGTGCAGAGAGCCAGTTAAAACAGGAGGTTTAAATGAGATTCAGAGTTTCATAACATAATACAGAAATGTCCAGCTTTCAATCAAAAATCACTTGTCATATCAAGAACCAGGAAGATGTCAAACTGAATGAAAAAAGACAATAGATGTCAAAACCAAGATGATAGAGATGTTACAATTATCTGGCAAAGATTTTAAGCAGCAATAATAAAAATGCTTCAGTGGACGATTAGGAACACACTTGAAATGAATGAAAAAATAGAAAATTTCAGCAAAGAAATAGAAGATAGAAAGAAATAAATTGAAATGTTGGAACTGAAAAATACCATAATCAAAATGAAAAACTCAGTGGATGGTCGAGTAGAATGGAGGAGACAGAGGAAAGACAGAGGAAGTAAAAATATTAGAAATTACATAATCTGAACAACAGAGAGAAATGGACTGTAAAAAAAAATTGACTAGAGCTTCAGAAACCTAATATTCATGTCATTGGAGTCCCAGAAGGAGAGGAGAAAGAGGAGGAACTGAAAATGTACTTGAAAAAGTAATGACTGAAAACTTCCAAAACCTGGCAAGTGACATAAATTTACAGATTCAAGAAACTGAATGAATTCCAAACAGGATAAAACCAAAGAAATTCATTCCTAGAAACATAATTATACTTCAGAAAACTAGAAACAAAGAAAACTGTTGAAAGCAGCTAGTGAAAGCAGCCACTTTACCTCGAGGGGGTAAAGCAATTCAAATGACAGCAGATTTCTCACCAGAAACCATGGTAATTTGAAGGAAATGGGATGATATTTTTCAAGTGCTCAAAGAAAAGAACTGTCAACCCAGAATCCTATACCTTGCAAAAATATCCTTCAGGAATGAGGGAGAAATCAAGACATCTTCAGATGAAGAAAAAATAAGAATTTGTCACTGGCAGACCTACCTTATAGGAATGGCTAAAGGAAGAAAGAGAAACCTTGGAACATCAGGAAGGAATTATTGGTACAATAGGCTTTCCTTCTCTTCTTGAGTTTTTAAAATTATGTTTTACAATTGAAGCAAGATAACATTGTCTGACATGGTTCAAAATGTATGTAGAGAAAATCTGTGAGACAATTATATTATAAATGGGAGACGATGAAGGGACATAGAGGGAAGTAAAATTTCTACACATCGCTCAAGTTGATAAAATGAAAACATCCTTAGACTGATAAGGTACGGATATATAATACAAGACCTAGAGTAACCACTAAAAAAGCTATATGATAGATACATTCAAAAACACTATGGATAATTCAAAATGGAAGACTAAATATATTCAATTAACCCACAGAATGCAGGAAAAGAAAAGAGAAATGAAAAACAGAACAAACAGAAAACAAAAAAATAAAATGGCAGACTTAAGCCCTAACGTATCTACGTTAAGTATAAATAGCCTAAATATACCAATTAAAAGACAAAGT